>NC_092351.1:78252297-78528364 GCF_963676685.1 Mytilus edulis | reverse complement strand
AAATCATGTACTATTTTTTGTCGCGTATAGACTCAATTTTAACCGTTTCTGTTCAGGTGACCAGTGGGCACCGTTCAGCGTAACTATTATCCTTGTGCAGTTCATGCAGCCTTGTTTTTTTCTCCTGAATCGGCGATTCCGGGATTTTTTCCCGGTTATGATGGTACGATTGAGAGTTAAGGTTGTCTGCTCTCTTACTACAGGGTCTACATGTACGCCGTCTCTTTTAAATTTATTAACTTGTTTTTTGTGTAGTTTCCGGGATTCAATGCGCAAGATGTCATGGAGGCGCTCGTTGATGGTGAGCAATTCAGGACCGGAAAGTTCTTGGCATGATTTATTGTAAAGATGGTTATAACTAGTTTGTAAATTTAAGTGTTTATGAGACGCCTCAGCGTGTAATAGATCCATCAATTTCACGGAACTACTGTGGAGAATATTATTCCATCTATCCATAAATCTGATAGATTTTTCACCGGTGGTAAGGGGTGAAGCTTTCAAAATAAGCCCAATCGGAACAATACCCTGAGATAGATAAGTTTTTAAATTTGATACATGATGTTCGGTTTTAACTATTTTAAGACTCAAAGCTCTAAGCTTTTTTAAAAAAGACATAGTTTGCCTGATGATAAGGCTGTAAGAAAAATCGGATCGCGAGATAAATCACTCGATACAGACTAATAATAAAAATATATATAAAACGTCTGAATAATAGTCAACGATTTTTCCCACGAGGGCGCTGGATCGTTACAAGTAACGATACATGTACACAATAAAATAAATTATATAAACGCCTAAAAAGTGTACATAACAACACCAATAACACAAAAAGGAACTATAAATGTAATTATTTATAAATATTTCGGATAACAGATATCCTTCGTCAGTCAGATACTGATGTTCATCATTGAGTCTTCTTAGATTAAACTTTTACTAAATCTTGAAATTTATACAATAAAAAAGGCAAACCGAACATCAGTTAAGACGCTTGCATCATTGCAAAAATATGTTGAATATGAAATAGGTTATATGACTAATTACATCAGTGAGTTCAAATAAATGTTTTAAATAAAAATAATAATGTTCGATATGAACTAGCACAATTCTAAAGCTTTAACAGTGTCGATAATTATGATGTTACAAGAAAGATTGCGTCAATAAGAATTCCAAATAAACAGCATTGAACGGTCTTATTTCTAATTAACAGCACTGAACGGTCTAAATTTCTAAATATTTCAGATTTGACAACTGTAGTGTAGTAACATTAGAGTCTGCGATGTTTAAAACAAACGGCCGTTTAAAAATAATAACAAATTTTGACTAAAGTAAAATAGTTGGACGTGGCTTGGTACTTATACATCCCTCAAAAAATTAAGCAATTTAGATTGTTATATTCAACAGATATATTTTAGAGATGAGTAAGGTAAAGAAATAAAAACGGGGACTGTAATAATAAGTAATATAACCCAGATGTGAAGCACTGCATGGTGTCGAATAACATCTTTTCATTTATCCCATTTGGTGTCAAAGTTTTAATTTTCTTATCCAAAATCTTTCCCGAGTAAGTCTATCCTCCCTAGACCAAGCAGAGTTGTGGTATAAATTTCAAGATTTAGTAAAAGTTTAATCTAAGAAGACTTAATGATGAACATCAGTATCTGACTGACGAAGGATATCTGTTATCCGAAATATTTATAAATAATTACATTTATAGTTCCTTTTTGTGTTATTGGTGTTGTTATGTACACTTTTTAGGCGTTTATATATATATATATATATATATATATATATATATATATATATATATATATATATATATATATATATATATATATATATATATATACATGATAACGCAGTGTCAGTACAACGGCACCATGATCCGCGTCTAACGTTAACGTTAATTAGTATCAGGTTAAGAATTATTATAATGGAGCTTCACACAAACAAATGAGCCAGACTAAGAAAAGGGCTAAGCATGCCATGTGCTTTCTCATACAAGCACTGACTGTTTGGTATTTAAAAGTATTTAGTTTGGACTTTTCCGGATTAAATTCAATACCTGAATTGATGCCATTTCAATATTATATTGTTTACATAAAACAAAAAATATCCTAGTAAAGATTGATGATTATTTGTGACCCTTTTGGTTAGTTCTTTATGGAAGCAGCTCTGTGATTCTAATTCCGAAACAAATGGGTATATTCCTGCAACGGAAATTATATACATTCTTTCCAGAAAACCAAATTTGCTTTTGTAAGAAGCTAATAGCATACTGTAACATACTGTACAGTATATACAGTATAATTTGTTACAACTTCAAGAAGCCTTATAGTACTAATAGTTTTGTTATTCAAGAAGCAAATAGTAATAGAATGGGGTGACACACCTGTCGGAACCGATTATTTAAGGAGTGAAAAAAAAAGCACAAGTTTTTAAATGATTTTTATATTGAAGTTCTGGTCTGGTCAGGCACTTCGGTTACTGTTCCATTTATCATTTAAATTGTACGAATCTATAAGTTTATTTTGTGTCATAATTTAACTGTGTATGGTAAGTTTATTTTGTGTCATAATTTAACTGTGTATGGTAAGTTTATTTTGTGTCATGATTTAACTGTGTATGGTTCCTGTCCTTGTGTTTAATGTGTGGTTTATTTTTATTTTTTAAGTAAATTTTAATGTCATCATTACATTGTTGTTTTGACATGTAATTGCCATGCATTTGGCCCTCTTATGAGTGTAGTTGGTTGTAATTGGTGCATTAATAAAGAGTAAAGTCACAAAAATAAAGAACTCATAGATTAATAAACTCCGAAAGTCCATAATCATATGGAAAAATCAAATGATAAAATACATCAAAAACGAATGGACAACAACTTTACATTAACAGTATTAAAGAGTATACTGGCATACATGTCTCTAAACCTTTTGGTGTTTTGAGAGGCTTCTCATTTTGACTAGTCCTTGTCATGGAATACAGTTTTCTGATAGTCGCTACATTTTACGAATGAGCTGGTGTCCTCATTTTGGCTAACTCATAGAAATGTGTACAAGGTAAAAGTTACAATTGACTGTTTTACTTAAACCAGTTTAACATCGTTTTAAAATAATTTTGCCTTCTTTTAGGATTTTAGAGCGATATGTCTATATTTCGGTAAAACACAATTTTTTACTCTTTGATGACGTCATATCTCGAAAACAACATCGGTGACCCCAATGGTTTTTTAGGCAGTTAAGCTGCCTTATGAGAGCACCCTGGATTTGTGTTCTACCCAATAAATGCTGAAATACGTGCCATTGTTATTATATAGTTGGAAATTATGTTATTTGTAACTTATTGGACATTTTTTTCATACTTTTCATTCTGGATTACAAAAAATATGACCAGAAAAACCTAAAATGATCGTCGATTTTCCCAAAAGTTTTGAAGTTGCACATAGGAAGTAGAGCACATTAGGAATCATTATGTATTTTTTTAATCCCCTGAGCTTTTGGCTAAGATGTCGAAGAACAAATGAATGAAATATTTAATCGCCGATAATCTCTAAAGACAAGTAGTTTAGATTTCCCTAATTGCAAAAGTCGTAGGAATATTGTTCGTCAACAATACGTAGTCAACTACGTCAGTAGTCTATTAAATAAGTTCGACAGATCACGCTGTTGGTGGCAATTTTGAATTAGAAGACGAAATTTTGTATCTTTTCAATTTGGACGCAGGGGTTCAAATTAGCGGTGGTCCGAGGTCTGCGACCTTCCACTTAGTTTGAAGTCGGACTTTCTACTTGGTTAATAGCTAAACCCGACATGCCCGACGGACCTTGAAAGAAAATAAAAAAATGTTAAACTTTCAAAACATTTTTACCAGTTTTCTAATAAACGATCTCAAACTTATTGTCATCATTACTATCCATGACAGCGATGTTCAATTTGTTCAACCGCTAGATTTATACAGAAAATCGCCGACAAATAATGTGTAAATCCGAGCAAAATCGTATCTCTCTCCATCTGTCAAAAACAACATTGGTAATAAAATGGCTGCCGCGATAAAATTACAATATCGGATCCGATTCCGGAAGCGGATAATGGTAATCCCGGGTTTGGCTATCATTTAAAATAAAATCCAGACAGGTGACAACATACATCTATGCATAGTAAATAAATATAAACACTAAAATTGAAAACCAAAAGATATATGTAAAAGAAAGAAAAAGCAGAAAATATTTTGTACACAAACTTTAATGTCAAAATCCAATACAATGTGACAGCTGGGAACAGTTTATCTAACAATATACATATGTTCCTGATAACAGTATAAATTTTCTTTATCAGTTAAAATAGCTGGAAGTTTCTTATATAAAAAAAAAAGATGTGGTATGATTGCCAATGAGACAACTGTCCACAAGAGACCAAAATGACACAGCTGACATTACAACTATAGGTCATCGTACGGCCTTCAACAATGAGCAAAGCCCATACCATTACCACATAGTCAGCTATAAAAGCCCTGATAAGACAATGTGAAACAATTCAAACGAGAAAACTAATAGCCTTATGTATATAATTTTTTTTTAACTAAAAACAAATATGTATACACATAAACAAACGACAACCACTGAATTACAGGCTCCTGACTTGGGACAGACACAACTAGTGCAACTATATAATATATGATACCTGAATGTAAGCAAATCTTATTATATACAGGTGGAGTCCATTGGGCCACTCTACCTCCTCCTGTTTGATAACTTTGAAACGGACCCTCGACCATATACATGTACATTCATGTATGAGACTAAATAACTAATCAAATCAATATAGGGGAAGTCCCCAGGGTCACTCCACCCCCTCATGTTTTAGAACTTGGAAACAGTCGAGATCCCCATCCCTAAACCATATTTATGCATGTATAGGACAATATATAAATAATCAAATGAAATATAGGGAGAGTCCCTGGGGGTCACCCCATCCCTCCTGTTTGATAACTTGGTATTGGGTGAGATCCCTACACCTAAACCATATATCTTCGTGTAGGGGACAATATAACAAACCAAATGAAATATGTAGGGGAGTCCCTGGGGATCACCCCACCCCTCCTATTTGAGAAATTGGAAATGGTCGAGATCCCCACCCCTAAACCATATATATTCAAGTATGGGACAATATAACAAATCATATGAAATATAGATGGAGTTCGTGGGGCCACTCTACCCCTTCCTGTTTGAGAACGTATAATGGTCGAGATCCACAATCTTAAACCCTATATATTTATGTATGGGATAATATTACAAATCAAATAGATTATAAGGGGGTCCCTATGGTCACTGTACACCCTCCTGTTTGATAACTTGGAAAAATTTGAGATCCTCACCCCTTAACCATATATACTCATGTATGAGACGACTATATATAACAAAGTCACCATACCCCCCCCCCCCTGTTTAAGAACTTGGAGACAGTTGGGATCCCCACCTCTATTAAAATAAAATGAAATATAGGGGGAGACCCTGCAGTCACCCCACACCTCCTGATTGAGAAATTGGAAAGAGTCAAAACCCCCACCTTTAAATTTAACCATATATATTCATGTATGAGAACTGCCGATCAAATAAAATATAGGGAGAGTCCTTAGGGTCACCCTATCCAATCCTGTTTGATAACTTAGTGTACTGTTGAACACAAACTCAGATGTCTTTCCAGGGAAGCAAGTCTATTCATACTTTTACAAGCTCGTACTAAAGTCAATTTGAACTACTAACAGTCAACCAATACTAACGTAAACTATCAACTAGAAGAACTGCAATCATTGCAAACTTGTACCACTGCAGACTCATGACCATGAAAAAATTATACTTGGTAAATGTGTTGCTTTTAAAAACTTTGACAAAATATGAATTATTTGCCTCAATGATTAATTCATTAAATGAACATAAATGTACAATATATGACTGTTTAATGTTTGTTCTTTTTTTTTAAATTGACAGTTTTTGGAAAGTTTGCTATAGCTTGCTATTGCTACTTTCCATAGCCGTCGGCCTCATACTTATGGTTACAGATTATCGCCATTTATCCGAGATAATTTAGTACTATTACTACTGTTTGAATTCTGATTCTTGGAAGGTTCTTTTAAAATTTTGAGTAACTTTTCATTTGACTGAAAAGATTACATCTTTAATAAAAAAGAATTGAATGTTCACCGACGATTCAGATGAATTTAACTTCATTTTGAAAATTAGTATCTCAAACACTACTTCGCGGATCTGTCATACGCTGAAGAGAAAATCACAAGAAATCTACGCCAGATTGCGTCAGTTTCATTCATGAAAATTTCATGAATGAACATTTTCCGCTCTACCTTTACCTGTTTACTATGTACGTACGTAAACGTGGTAAAAGCCCGAGAGTATCGAAAAAATCGGGAATGGGGTGACCAAGCCGTCGGATAATTGACAAGTGATAATGGTTTGTTAAACAAAACACAGGTGATAGAATATAAAATACTCGATAATTATAAGTCTAATGACTCAGTAATGGACGAGTACAGGTAAATACGGTACCGGCTTTCAAAAAAAAAAAAAAAAAAAATGCATTGTTTTTGTTTAAACATCGATCGAAAGGTTTTGATGCCAAAAATCATTTGAAAACTTTTAATTCCGTTATTTAAATACATTCCAATGTGGATATAAGGGCCTTCACTCGTTTATGCTCAAGTGGATCAAACTGACAGCAGAAAAACATTGACCCAACGTCAATTCTTCTTCAGTCTTCTTCCAATAATTTACATCATACCACCTCTGGTGTATTATCGCAAAGTCGTATCATATAGCATCCATATTAAAAACAACCGAGTCAGCATCTACTTCTTAGAATAACATAGCTCAGGGTATGAAGACAAGTGCTGTAGAAATGATTAAGGTTCATGAAATTATGATGATGTGTACCCTTTGGCTAAAATGGCTGCATTTTCACCTCAAAATTTATATAGATTACAGACAAACATGTGCATGGCATGCTCTATTTAAATAGAAATTCAATTGCTTTGTCATCCAAACACAGAGGCAATGATTACCATAATATATCAAATGAATGGCTTACAACAAAAAATTTATGAATCTAGCGTGTATAAACTTTTCATTCCTGTGGTCATACTGCTGTTGTTATGCTCCCACCGTATTGAGTTTTATCCTTGTTCTTCTGCAAGTATGTACATTCTTCCCTTACTTATAAGTACCTCCGTATATATCCCAAAATTCGTTTCTGTTCTCTTGCTTTAGTTTGCCTGAACCAAATTGTATGAAACACAATGCTTATAACCACAATTCACAAGTCAAGTTTGAATTTTTAGTTGCGTAACTCTTACCATTCTAGCGTTCAATGCTACTTTACAAAAAGGAAAGTTGCTGGAAATTTAAGTTTCTGTTCTCTACATGTAAGTATAGTTTGTCTAAACCAAAATGTTATGAAACTTATACACAATTCTCATTACCACAAACACTGATCCAGTTTGAATTTTGGTGGATTTATTTTAACTGCTGGTTGTGCTTTGTAACAAATGAAACCAGATGCTCTGCAGAGCACAGCTTTATACGACCGCAGAAGTCAAACCCTGAACAATTGGGACAAGTATGGACACAACATTCAAGCTTGATACAGCTCTGAATTTGGATTGCGATCAAATTGTTGACATAACATATTGGCTGTGACACAAAACAAATTTCAAGATCTTACAATTATATTGTGCAATACTGTATAATTAGAATGAATACACAATGTTTATTAACCCATAATTCAGATCAAGTAAAAATTTTGGTAGTGTCAATTATGCCTTGGTTTTTAGCCTACAGCGCTTACAGTGCTTTGATTTCGCCCAAAATATTGTAATAAGTAAGATCTGTCTACATGCAAAATTCCAATGAGTTATTATTAGTAGTATACATAGTGTGATTCCCCTTTAACTTGTTGCTGTGAGTTTTTTTGGGAACTTACAGAAGTTGCATGCCTTTTAGTTTTTCTAATCTACCCGGAACCTTGTTTTGTCTCGGCCATATTATACAAATACTTTCATCTTCTTTTTCTATTTGGTACAACATTACAACTTTACAAAGTTGAATGTAATTGACAATTAAATTATGAAGCTCAAAATCTATTCCAATAATTGCAGCTGCAATATCTCCGGTTTATGTTCTTTTACCTATAAGTGGGATACACACACAATACACGATGGTCTTGATGTATGGATTCTGCGTACTGATGTTGTTTATTATCTTAAAAACGTGTTTTATAGTTCTTTCATTTGTCTTTGCTCAATAATTAATATTACTTTTACTGTTGAATGGTTTTATGTAATATCCGTTTCACGTGGATCGGTACTTATACATCTCGTCAATGTGTTTGTATTGGATTTCATTTTTTAGTGATGTGTTTTGTACATGCGACTTTTTGTATTTCTTTGGTTCTTATAACGTGACTCTGTACTTTAAAAGATCGGTCATTATGATATTGTTCTATTATATGTTATTATGATATATTTCTATTATGAATTACAACATACGTTGAACGTCAAAATCATTCAATCATGTAGTGGAATTAACTATTTGTGATTTTTTTTATAAATTCTATATATGACTCTTGGACTAGTTTAAATCTCGGTCTATTTCTGATATTAATTCTTACATATTTGTGATTTTTTAACCCTGTATGCTAACATTGCCTATGTAAATTTTAAAATTGCTTGTATGCACATTGAACGACAAATCTATGTGACGTATAAAATACACACATTTCAATGAATGTGTTTGTAGATAGTAATGTTTTGAGCTCAGTTAAATCGTTCCCTTTAAAATTGTTATACGGCGATGACTGATGTACCCACATTTTGACTATTTTTAGTTATTGTGTCTGTTAAAGCATCAATGTAAATATAAACGGAATTTGATGAGGGTTAGCGCTATAAATCCAGGTTAAATCCACCATGTTCTATAAGGGTGACTGGGGTATAAAAATGTGGTCAGTTGGTCTTCTCCCGACCGGCAGTAAAACGCTTGCCGAAGTGGGGCGTCCGTTTGGCTGTGCGGGATGTATCAAGTTCGCATCAGAAGGGGGACGTTAAATCCGATGCCTCGTGTTAAGGGAGTGCCACGCTCTTTGCGAGTTAAGAACCCTTGCAACAATCCTTTGAGGGGTCCGTAGGTGGCCTGTTGCAAGGCAAAATTTCTGTTCCTATCCAATATACCCTCCTTTTCCAGTCCAAATTTCTCCGACCATCTTCCCAGATGGCCTCTATTGTATCAACCTACCTATTGTATTTATTGTGAACTTGTTCTCGTCCTGAATATGCATGAACTATTTGCCATTGGACGTTAAGCAACCAACAATCAATCAATCAACTATATGTGAAAATGGCTGCATTGGACTTTCCGAAGTTCAGTATTTTTGTAATTATAGTTTTTACTGAAAACGTACTCTTACGGAACGAGGATATGAGCTTTACAGAGCCAACGTGAATAATCATTCTTAGAATATGAAACTCGTACAAACTGAAGTAGAACTTTGTCTTGAGATATTTTCTACGACAAAACAAGAAGACACCAACACATTGTTAGAATTAAAGAAAACTTTAAATTTGTGTTACCGTAAGGACAGTCTTTATTCAGACGAATATATGAAATTTCGTAAGAACACTAAAACAGAAAAAAGTCTCCAAGTGTATGAGGAGCACAAAATTGAGGATGCGAATTACAAAAAACATTTTATAATAAGCACTTCAACAAATAAAAGTGTCTGATTAGAAAGCGTACAAAGGCATACCAGCCCAGGCTAAGCTTGAATTTTGCAATGAAGGAGGCAAATTTACAGAAACAGCATGCTTACATAGAAAAAGTGCAAAATTATTCGCTAAAGAGGCTGAGTTGGAAGCTGAATTAACCTTTTCAGACAGAAGTTCATCTTCGTCAGTAATGCAAATGTCTTCTCTATCATTTTCTCCGCCAAGTGTTTTCTTTATAATAACCGGTTTACGGCAATGTGACGAAGAAAGTCGTAATTGTTTTCCGAATTACATCCGGTGATTACAGTACGCCCAGAGTCAATAAATGGTTTCAACGTTGATTCCAAAATTTTAGGTACAAAAAATGCTGAATCCATTATGCCATCAAATATTAAAATCTGTTTTGCACCCCTTTACTTATATCTCCCCAGACATGTACTTTGAGTGGGTGTTTAGGTCTGCAATTGGTTGGTGCTGTGGACTATTTTCGTCGGTATGCCCCTGTTTTGTTGTCATGAAGTTGAAGGGTTGTCTCATCGGAAAATATTACATCTTGAAAATTTCATTATTTTGAATCATGTTTTGGCAAAATTAAACCCGAGCTTCTTTGTTGGCATCTTTTATCAGCTGACATTGTCTTGGTGCTGTCGAAACCCAACCAGCAGCGTCTATAGCTTTTCTGACGGTAGACAGCGATACTTCGGTATTGTTTGTCTCTAACAGTAGTCGCTGAATGTCTCTGGCTGACAAATTACAGTCGTAGGAAAACGCATTGTCAATAGTGGTTATGTCTAGGTCAGTAATTTTCTGGAACACCACATGTTTTGTTATAATGACATTGATTGGCGTGAAATGACTAGACTTGTGCCTATCGATGATGCATTGAATACTACTTTTTGTAAGGACTTGACTCTCATCGGCTAGTTGTTTTCGTATAGCGTACGGTCTCCGCCCCTCTCTGTAGAGCTGTACTAGTCTAGTACTGTTGTACTTTCGGCATTTTGTCAGAGTGAAATAGTTAGTTGTTAATTTTCCCCTTTTTATAGTAAATTCACGTTTAATGTCATGAAATCAGCAGACCCCTCTTAAATAAACATAAAATACACAATAATGCCAAGAGTTGGTTAAATTCGCAATAAATATGTCTAATGAATTATATCTGTATTTTACCTATCGTTATAGATACTCCTAATTTAAGTGTCAAATATTAACCTGTTTAACTTATACTATAAAAGATATAATTGATTTATTTATTAATGTCATAAATGCAGAATGTCAAATAATTTTGTTAAATTAAAAGTTTGTTTTTTTTATAATTACCAAATACTTTGTTTTTGTTCTGTGTATCTTTTGATTTTTATTTATTTATTCAGGCTACACAATTTTACATAAATGTACTTTTGTACTTAAAAAAAACGAATAACTGTTCATGAATGAGATATTTGCTACTGAACATATTATATACCTAACCTTATTTGTGATCAGTTAGTTTGGAGATTTTAATAAGAAAAAATACATTCAAATCTGTAATGAATTTTTAATTGATTATTAACACATCATAACACAATATACCACTCCTTTAGCCCCCCCACAAAAAAAAAAAATTATCTTCAATTTTTGACCCCCCCATTTTAAAGAAAAAAAACCCTTTTTACATCCAAAATAAAAATTTTACCAACATTTTTGTGTGATTTTTAACTTCAAAATTAAGAAGAAAAAAAACACACTTTGTATTTATACCCCCCATAAAAAAAATAAAAATTTTTTTTTGTAAAGAGCACACCAAAACCTTAATCCTGGGTTTTTTTATAAAACTCATTTTTTCCCCTAAGGGGAGTAGTATAGTACTTGAACGACTCCAGCGCCCCCCCTCCAAAAAAAAAAATTTGACCCCCAAAAAATTACCCTCATTTCAAGTAAAAGAGCCCTAAATTTTCATATAAAACAAAGCAAAAAAACACCCCAAAAAACACCAAATTTTCTTACTCCCAAAAAAAAATTTTTTTTTAATAACTTTTTTATAAAAAAAAACGTTATTAAAAACACCCAAAAAACAACAAAAAAATTCCAAAAAAAAAATAAATAAAAAAACCGGGAGAACTGACAGAGAAAGAATTCTGTGGGATTTAAGAGAAAAAAAAAAAAAATCAATTTTTACTTTTAAAAATGAAACAACCTACAGCTCCTGATTTATATCCAGAATTACCTATAGAAGATGGACAAAACTATAGATTACAAAAAATTTCAGAAATAGAAAATTCTTTAAAAAATGAAAGAGACAAAAGAAATTCTTTATATAAAAAATATAAAAGAGGAGTAAACTTTACAGATGGAATAGATACAACTTTAATTTCAGCATCAGTTATTTCTGCAGGTATAGGTGTTGCTATTCCTATTTTATTACCTTTACAAATAACAGCAGTCGCATGCGGAAGTATTGGTGGTGTAATAAAATTAATAAGAAGAAAGCTTACTTTAAAAGCTAAAAAACATTACGAAATTAAAACTTTAGCAGAATGTAAATTAAATAGTATTAAAGATTTAATTTCTAGGTCTTTAACTGACAACAAAATAAGTGAAGAAGAATTTAAACTTATTTTAGAAGAGCAAGAAAAATTTAATGAAATGAAAAAAAATTCCCAAAAAGGAAAAATGGAAAATTTCCTAAAAGGAAAAAGTTTAACTACTTTAGGAGAAGATGAAAGAAAAAAACTTATAGAAGAAACAGAAAATAGAGTAAGAAACGAAATAAAAAAAAAAATGGAAAATCTATAATTTTTATAAACAAAATAACTTTAGTTGAAAATAAAAGTCCACCAAACTATGAATCAATTTTTTATTAAATAAATGGAAACAGAAAAAACTAAAAAAAAAATTCAATATATTTTAGAACAAGAAGAAACAGATGAAAGTTCTTCAGATGAAAATGAAGAAATACAAAATCACAAAGTGAAAATAAATGGACTTACAAAAAAACAAAAAGATAAACTTATAGAAAATCTACAAAAAATGGTAGATAATGAGTTTGACTATTTTTATATAAAAATATTTATATTAAAAATATTATTAACAGGTACTTTTTATTGGACATTAACAGATATATTTAATTAATTTTTTTTTATTTAATTTAATTTTATTTTATTTAATAAAATGGCAGAAGGGGGTTATGAGTTTGATAATCCTGTTTTTAAAATAGATGATTATGATGATGATGATTATGATGATAAAGAAAAAACACCATTAATAGATAATGATGATGAAGAGTTTCAAAATTATATAAATAAAGAATTTGAAAATTCAAGAGCTTTATCAGAAAATGATGCTAAAATTCGTAAAAAAGAAACTACAAAAAAAATGATTAAACAATTTTATAAAAAAAATGGTGAAACAACACGTAATGAAGTAGGTTTTTTTGTTAGGGAAGATCATAATGAAAGACAAATCTTATATGTAAAAGATGAAAAAGGTAATAATATTGCATTAACGTATTTTAAAAAAGGAGTATTAAAGTTTTATAAATTTAGTACTCTTCAAAAAGAATACGGTGTTAATTTTGTCAGAGATGTTTTAGGTGTAGATGATTATAAAATATCTGATTATTTAAAAGAAGGTAGATCAATGTTTCAAGATTTTCAAAGAACGATAAAAGCACCAATTCGTGAACTCGATAATATAGAAATTCCATTACAAGAAATATCTACACAAGAAGAAGGACAAGAATTATTAGAAACAGCAAGTAATGCAGAAACATATGTGAAAGAAATAGAAACTTCATTTATTGAACATGGAACATCTTTAGTAGATAATGAAACACAAACAAAAATTACAAAAAGAGAGATGGATGGTGTAATCAGTGCAATGACAACAGTAAAAGAAGAGCTTGAAAATAATTTAGCAAAACTGAATGAAACAAATAAAGACTTAGCAAAAGAAAATGCCAAATTAGAACAAGCTAAAGAAGACAATGATGAATTTCAAATAGATAGAATAAGTAGTCGAATAAGAGAGTTAGAATCTGAGAGAAGTACAAGAATAGAAACAATTAATATTAATAGAGAAAAACTACGTAGTCAATTAGTTAGATTTAAACAAACAATACATAAAATGTTAAACGAAGACAAAACATTAGGTGAAAGAATAAGAACATTATTCAGAGAACAAGGAATAACAATAGTTAGTGTTTTAACTGCTTTTGGAATGATTATTGGTGTTATTGTTGAAACATTTACTGGTGGAACTACTTCTCCTTCTCCTGCTCCTTCTCCTTCTCCTCCATCAAAAGGTGGTGTACAAGACTGGATAAAAAAACAATTAAAAAATCTTGGAAAACTATTATCTTTTCTTGCAGGAAAATTAGCAGCTGCATTACCAGGTATTATAGGTTCTATTTTATCTTGGTTATTAACTGCAACAAAAGACGTAGTAAATTGGTTTGCAAACAACTTATGGGCATTGCTTATTTTAGTTGTTAGTTTATTGTTTACTGCTGCTAGAGATTATTTGAAAAAATAAAGTGCTGTAAATCCTATTACAATACTTACAAATATTATTGCTTGTTTATTATCTTCATGATCTTCATGTTCAATTTTTTTTATTGGATCTATTTTTGGTTCTTTAGGCTTTTCAGGTTTTATAGGTTCTTGTGGTTTTACAGGTTCTTTTGGTTTAAAATCAACATGATCAAAATTTTTATTATTTAAATCATCATTTAACCCAAGTGTTTGATTTTCTGTTGCAATTATAATTTTATTATTATAACCAACAATACTTCCAATTTGTAAAACCATATCACTGGGAGACATATATAAACCAAGTCCATAAGCATAATCAACTTTACTTCTTGCGTATTTTAAAACATTTTGATAATTTGATATCTGAGTGGGTAAATCAATAGGACTATTAATAACATCTTGTACATTTGCTAAGAATTGTTTTTGTGCATCAAATCCTGTTCCTACTTTTAAAATTTCTGTTTTTGTTTGAGATTGAGCACCCAACAAAGCCCATACGTAAATTTTAATACTTTCATTAATACGTTCAATACCTGCTCGTGTAAAACCTTCTGATTTATCTAAAATAAATGTTGTCCAAGCCATACTTATATCTTTTTCATGATAAATTGTATCACGAATATTAAAGAATGGACCATCCTTTTTATGATTTTGTCTATATTCACCACTTGGTTTATAATATTGCTCAAAACTTCCTAATCCTTGACATGATGATTCTAGTTTTTGTCTCCAATCTGTATTTGGAGAAATATTAAATTCATCACATAATTTCTGGTATGCAGCTTTGTCATATGGGTTCTTGTAATAACAGAAAGAAGAATCTGTTGGTAAAGGTGATTTAAGTTCTTTTAACATTCTTGCAATGCAATAATATAAATGAAACATATAAAAAGACTTTGTAAGATTTGAAGTATTTTGTATATGATCATTATAAGAAACACCACAACCCGAAGTTGCACACCATACAGCAAAGTTTAATTGACATTGCCACCAATCAAATGAAGAATGAATCCATGTATTCCATGGTTCGTTAGTGTGTATTGATGGGTTTTGATAGTTTTGAAATAAATCAGGAAAAGATGTTTTAAAGTTCTCTTTTTGATTTACAAATATCGTTTGATTTACAAGATTTGTTTTTAATTGATGATCTTTTTCAGAATATTTAATACCTGGATTATATGAAACATTAGGATTATATTTAAATTCTTTTGTTATCATTTTTTTATATTAAAAATGTTTCATACTATTTCAAATATTGATAATACAATAAACTTAGAACAATACATAAATAACAGAAATGGAAATAAACGTATTGGTTTGAAATTTATAAGATACAGTATAGGTTGGTATAATGTTTATCATGGGTTTATAACAAAAACCGGAGAGGAACAGCAAAGGATTATGAATGGTTATTATAGTTTTCAACAAATAGTGGATGAATTTCAAAAAGAAAATATTGTATTATCCGTAAATGAAGCAAATGGTATCGCTTCATTAAACACTACTACTGAGTTAAAGATAAGTAAGGGTTTGGGAAATATGTTAGGGTTTAATAATAAACGTAAATTCGAACCTAATGAATTACATTATGGAAACAAATTTGTGGATTTTGCTATCCATAAATCATTATATATCCATTTGGAACAAGTTAGCACTTCTCATAATTATCTTGATGGTAAGCCAAGTACATTATTGGCTGTTATTCCAGTCGAGAATAAAGAGTTTGGTGAAGTTATAACAGCGAGATTTGAGCATCCGGAATATAAGTGTTTAGTAAATGATGTTACAACAGAATTGAAATTAGAAATAAGAGATGAAAATAATAACAAGATAATTAATCATTTACCAATTAATTGTGTTTTAGAAGTTATATAATTTATTTAATAAAATGAGCATACTTGGTGTCAAAAAAAAAAACGTAGAAAAAGAAATATTAAATATGAAGAGTGAGCTTCAAACAATGGATACTAAGGATAAAAATTTACATCGGAGTGTCGCTGCCCTAAGCATCAGAGTTTTAAATGTTGAAAATATAGTTAGTAATATTAAAAATAAACCAGACAGAAAAATAATAAGTATATATGCTGGAATTGATGGTCCAATACATGGAAATAAAAAGTTTAATTTTGGTGATGGTGGTGGTTATTATGTAATGAACTTTCCAGGACAAATATTGGGTATTAGTTTAGTAAGTTTAAGAACAAGCACAGATATTATAGCCATTAAGATGATTGTTAATGATAAGTCAACTAGTTACAAAATGAGTTTGGATAATGGTGTCACACACGGTTTTAATAACTTTTATACACCTTTTGAAGTTAAGGCTGGAGATTTAATAAGTTTTATTAGTATGACTAATAATTATACATGTATCAATACTCTAGTATCAGTGGTAATTGAATTATTTTTATAACAAATTTAATCCTTAAAAATGTCGGCATACGGAAACAAATTAAATCCTTACAGAAAAATAAGAGAACCCCGTGGTGTGAAAGGTATTCGTCAAAGTGTATCAATAACAAATAATCCTTCAACTATTGATCAAAATCAACAGCTATTAGTGAGATTCCCCAATCTAAGCAATAATGATGTTATTGTTCCTGGAACAACCAGATTGGCATTTGAAATAGAACTCACATCTACAGACGACAATGCAACTATATATCAAAACATAGGAAGAACAATAGTTAAAAAAACAACAATTCGTATAAGTGGAAATGAAATTATGTCAATTGATGATAGTGATATTTATCATTGTTATGTTGATTTATGGAAATCTACATCTGAACGTTTAAATATGGCATACCAAGGTATTGGTGAAACAAACATGTTAAAACACAGAGTTGGTGCGGATGATAAAGCATCAGACACAGGCGATGAAGCAATTGCAACTGCATATGGTGCAAGATTTTGTATCCCACTTGATTTTGAACTATTAGAAACTCATATGCCTTTTTATCAAGCAGGTCTTGGTGATAGACTTGAATATGAACTTACATTTAATAATTATAGCAATGTTATTAAATCAACAGATACATCTGCAAGTTATACAATCAAAAACATTTGTTTAGAATTTGATATGGTTACTGATGCAGAATTAGCAAGACAGATAAGACAACAAGTTAATGGTAAGATGGTTATTTTGTACGATAGAATACTAAGACATAGAAAAATAACCAAAAACAAATCTGATACATTGTGGAATATAAATTTAAATGTTCCAGCTAGAAGTATGAAAGGAATTCTAATGTTGTTCGAAGATCCTGAAAGAACAAGTACCGAAACTTATTATAATCCTAACATAACAAAAGTAGAAATGACAATAGAAGGTGTTCCAAATCAACTATACAGTCAAGGAATGAAAGCATATCAACAATGGGATGAAATAAATAAATTCTTTGCTTTAAATTCAAAAAGAAATAAAACAACAGAAGAAGTTTTAAAGGATTTAAATTTATCCTATACAACATTAGAAAAATATCTTACAACTAATTATGCATTATGGTTAGATTTACGTTCAACAGATGACAACTCATTACACGGTTCAGGTAGAAGAATTGAAAATGCTTCTGAAGGTATTACTATCCAAATAACTAAAACAGCAGGAGCAAATAAATTAATAAATGTTTATCTGTTTGTTATACAAGATGCACAAATTAATTTTGAAGATGGAAGATTTAAAGAAGTTAATTACTAGGAATTACTGTCTTGACGAACAAGTTCTGTTATCCTATTCTGTTCAGAAATTAAATCACTTCTCTTTATTTCCAATATAGTCTTTTCTTCATTCTCACAGGTTCTTTTTGTTATGAATTTTTTAAGCTTAGTCTTTGCACTAACTTTTTGTCTTGTTAATCGAAGCCAAATCCGTCTCTTGTTTCTGTCACCAAAATCTTCCTTAGTTTTATTTATTCTCTCGGTTAAATATTCAATGTCCTTTTTTATGCCGTTTATCTCCATATCTTGTAAATTTATCGTATTATTACGTTTCACTAATAATGTTTCAAGTTTTTCTAATTCATCCGACACTTTAACTAAATAACATCTTCTCAATTCAGATTCCATTTTGAAGTTACTGTAGCAATATTAAATGGCAAATTTAATTAAAAACCGCACTTTGTTACCTGTAAATATTTACAATGATCGATTTAGTTTATTTAAAAGTCATATCCTATTGAATTAAATATAAACAGTTTGCTTGGATACAGTAAACATCTCCTTAGTTACAATGAACACTTACTTAGTTACAGTAAACAACTCCTTAGATGCAGTAAACAACTCCTTAGATGCAGTAAATACTTACTTAACTACAGGTTATTGTAAATTTTACCTGAGAATTTTGTTTACAACTATTAAACTTTTACTGACGCAGTTAATTAGTTTGATGCATTATTTAACAAACGAATTCAAGTATGTTTCTTACATTTTGTCGATATTATTGAATTTGTTCTTTTATTAATATATATAATATTACAATTGACTGTAGTTAGATTTAAATATCAAATTCACAACGTTTCAACTATTCAAACCAGTAATTACTGTTTGCTATACAAAACAGACATTTAAGATTTAATGGATTTATTCAATGGATTTTAAATCTACCTAGAGATCTAAAACTTAGTCAAAAGTAATTCTTGTTCATAGAAAGCACCTGTTATTTCTTCGCCTTTTAAATCAATTATTTTATAAGTAAAAGGAATTGTATTTAAAACTTTTTCAATTACAAATATTTCTTTTCTCCAACGAGTAGTATAACCCTTTTCAAATTTACCTTTTTTTTTTGTTATTCTTACTCTAGTACCTGCTTCGAATTTAGGTTTTTTAATTTTCTCTTCCTTTTCTGGATATAAATTCTTATACACTGTTAATTCATTTTTTAATTTTCTTGCTTGAACAGGTGTCATTTTAATTGAAGAATGTACTGTATTATTATAATTTTTAACTAATTTATCTAGTATATCATAATATTTAAAAGTTTCATTAGCAGTAAAGTATTTATACATATGTTGTTTCATTGTTCCTATCCAGCGTTCCACTACACTGGATTTTTCTTCATTCTCAGTTGAATATAACTTTATGTTATTATCTTTTAACAATTCTTTTACTTGTCGATTATAAAATTCAGATCCTTTATCTGACCAAATATATATTGGTTTTCTTTCTTTAAATAATGTTTTAAATGCTTCACTTACTGCTACTCCTGTTTTATTTTTCAATGGAATCAACCAACCATATTTACTAAAAATATCTATAACTGCTAATAAATATTTATAGTGTTTATTTTGTTTTGAATATTGTTGTATATCTATCAAATCAACTGCCCATGTTTGATCTATTGAATTAACATAAACACGTCTTTTAGGAAAAGATTTTATAACTCTATGATGTAATTCATCTGCTAATTTATTTGTTAGATTTGTTTTAGACATTTTTAAGTAACTAAAATGTTTTCTTAAAAAATGGAGGCAAAAAAGGATAAAATTTTATCCAAGCGAGGAGATTCATATAAACTTGTTTTGACAAAAGAATATAAACATAAAGCAAGTATTTATGTATTTAATTATAAAATTAGTCTAAAGGATGAAAAACAAGAAACATTTACAAATGCTTTTGAACACATGGTAGACTATTCCATAAAAGATTACCCTAATGGAAGAATTAAAATAGTACCTATTCATGAAATCATAATTACTAAACATAAAAGCTGGCCTATAAGAACATATAATACAGTTAAAAAGTTATTCATGGATCAAATGGAAAGATTATTAAATAGTGCTGAAGAATTAAATTTAGAAGAAGTTATTTTTGAAGTTACTGTTATCCCTAATAGAAAAGGAAAAGGTAAAGCTTTAAAAATATTAGATGTCATAAATAAAAGAAGTATTATCAAAATAAAAAATGATGATACAATATGTTTATCAAGGGCAATTGTAACTTCTTTAGCTTCAAACAAGTTGTTAGAAAATTTTACAAACTCACAATTAAAACACATTAAAGAGGGTAGACCATTACAAAAAAGAGTTGCTGAAGATTTACATGAACAATCAGGAGTAGAAATAAAAGAAGAAGGTAATAATTTAGATGATTTAAAAGCTTTTGAAAATTATCTTAATATTAGGATAATTGTTTTTACATCAAATAGTACAGAATATATTGTATATAATGGTAATGAAGAATATAATGAACAAATATATTTATATTATCATGATGAACACTTTGACACTATAACAAATATAACAGGATTTTTAGCTAAACGTAGGTTTTGTAAAGTATGTTTAATTGGTTATACTGAACAACATACATGCAAAGATAACACAGTAACAACTATCAGAAAACAACATATTTGTGATAAATGTAACAAAACATATACAGGCAAAAATCACAAATGTGGTGAAAAAATATGTTTAATTTGTTATGAAAAATACACGGAAAGTAATGAAGAACACTTATGTTATATGAAACCATCAGTACCAAAACAAGTAAAAAATAATAAATATATATATTTTGATTTTGAAGCAAATCAAGAAACAGGAATACATATAATGAATTTTTGTATAGCTTACGATTTAGAAAATATTTATTGTTTTAAAAATAACTATGTAAAAGTATTTAAATGTGATTTCAATATTGATAATTTAAACTTGTTAGAATTAGACATAGATGATTGTTTTAGTGATGTAGAAAAAATTCCCTTTAGGGAATATGAAACCCCTATAGGAAATTCTGTAATAGACAACTTTTGTAAATATTTCATAAGAGACAAATTTAAAGACTACACTTTTATTTCACATTATGGAAAAGGTTATGATATGCAACCGATTTTAGGATGGATAATAAAAAATAAAATTGAACATAGTATTATTTCTTCAGGATTAAAATTAACATTTATAGTTATTAAAGGAATAAATTTAAGATTCATAGATTCTATAAATTTTACATTATGTGGATTAGCTGCTTTCCCAAAAACATTTGGATTTGTGGGTAACAAAGGTTATTTTCCACATTATTTTAATACAACAGAGAATCAAAAATATAAGGGAATTTATCCTAATAAAGAATATTTTGGTTATAATACTATGACAATTAAAAATAAAGAATTATTTGATGAATGGTATAATAAAGTTAAAGAAAAAGAATTTAAATTCAATAAAGAAATATTGTATTATTGTCTATTGGATGTTTTAATTCTTGCCAAAGGTTGTACCTTATATAGAAAATTATTTTTAAATATAACCAATAATTGTATCGATCCATTTCAATATATTACAATTGCTCAATGTTGTACAAAAATATTTAAAACATTAATGTTGACAAATGAAACAATTGGAATTCACAAAAAGATGACAATTAAAGAAGTACATTCACAAAAATCAATACAATGGTTAGAGTATATTTCTTTAGAATATAATATAATGATTCAACATGCTAAAAGAGGAGGTGAAAAGAAATTATTCATTAATAATAAATGTTATAAAGTCGATGGTTATTATTATGATAGAGAAAATAAAATGCGTAATGTTTATGAATTTTTTGGATGTTATTGGCATGGATGTCCAAAATGTTATAGTCCTGAAGAAATATGCAAAAAAGATAGAAATAAAAAAACTATGAAAGAGTTATATAATGAAACTAAAGAAAGACTTAAAATTATTAAAGATAATCTAAAACCAAATGTAAAAATTCATACAATATGGGAATGTGAGTTTGATCAACAAAAATATCCTGAAGTTGATCCACATTTAAAACCTATTGATAAAAGAGATGCATTTTATGGAGGAAGAACAGAAACTATTCAATTATACAATAATCTTTCTGATTTAAAAGGTAGATATGTAGATTTTTGTTCTCTGTATCCATCAGTAAATAAATATTGTAAATATCCTATAGGACATCCTATTACATATACAGATATTTCTGTAGATGATTATATAAAAAATAATTATTTCGGAATAATGAAATGTAAAATATTACCACCTAAAGGATTGTATCACCCTGTTTTACCTTATAAACAATCAACTAGTGATAATACACATAAATTACTTTTTGGATTATGTAGAACATGTATGAATAAAATATCTTTTAAATGTAAACACATAGATGCGTCAAGCGATCCTACTTTAAATAAACATGATAAAATACATGAAATAAAAAGATGTAAAGAATGTAAAAATATTAAAAATGAAAAATGTATACATTCTGATGAGGAAAGAGTTATAGTAGGTACATGGTCTACAATAGAAATAGATAAAGCAATAGAAAAAGGTTATAAATTACAAAAAATATATGAACTAGAACATTTTGAAAAAACATCAACAGATATATTTAAACTTTATGTAGATACGTTTATGAAATATAAACAAGAAGCTTCAGGATGTAAATGTGATCCTAAATATTGTAAAAATGATTGTAAAAACGATAAAGAATGTAAAACAAAAATACAATACATTATAGATAATACTGCTTATGATCTAGATATTGACAAAGTTAAGTACAATTCAGGATTAAGATTTATAGCTAAAATATGTTTAAATAATTTATGGGGACATTTTGGTATGAGAGATAATTTTACACAAAAAGAATATTGTTTTACTTTAGAACATATAACTAAAATAGTATTTAATGAAAAATATAAAGATATAAGTACTATGATATTAGATGAAGATATTGTTTTAACAGAATATAAAAATAAAGAAGAATACTCTAAACCTAATCCAAGTGTAAATGTTTATATAGCTTTGTTTACAACAGCACATGCTAGATTAAAATTATACGAACTATTGGATATTCTACAAGAAAGAGTTTTATACATGGATACAGATTCTTGTATTTATAATGATGATGGTTCTGAAGCTTGTAAAAAGATAGAAAGTATGATGGGAAATAAATTAGGAGATTTAACAGATGAAATTGTTTCAAAACATAACGCTAATCATATAAAACAATTTATATCTGCTGGTCCAAAAGATTATTCTATGAAACTAGATACAGAAAAACTAGTTAGCTGTTGTAAAGGTTTTAGATTAAATGCTGAAGTAGAAAAAAAGATTACATTAGATAAAAAAATAAAAATAGTTACTGATGAAAATGAAAAATATGAAACTGTTAAATATAATAATATAAAAGTAGGAAAAGATCATCAACTTAAATCAGTTAAACAAGTTAAAGCTTATGATTATATGTTTGATAAAAGAATGGTATATTGTGAAAATGAAAATTTAATTAGAAGTTTTCCTTATGGATATTAAAAAATATATAATTTAAATTTTCATTTTAAAAAATAAAAGACTAAAAAATGATTGAAGCTTATACTGAGAAAGATGATCCTGACGCTAAAGTTATATTAGGAAGAATAATGTTATCAAATTATCAGATATGTTGTTTAAGAGATGATGGAGAATGTCCTTTAACTTCAAAACAAATGGAAGTAATGGAAAAGTTTGAGGGTAAAAAGTTATCTAAGTTTCCTCCTGGTTGGGATGCTTTTATTAGACCAGATAAAGTTTATGAATATGTTTTTGAAAAACCATGTCCTGAAATTTAATTTTTTATTTTATTTTATTATTTCTCTATACCCCTAAAAACAGAAAAAGTACAGGAATAGTACATACTTTTTTCTGCAATTTTGCTGTTTTTACCAGGAAAAGTACAGAAATTAGGGATTCTAAATTGTATTTATTTTTTATTTTAATTTCCAAACAATAAAACCAGTTAATGTCATACCACCAACAACAAATGCAATCTCTCTATTTTTCTGGTCTTCTGATGGAGTATAAAAATCACTTAATGTAGGTTTAGGTGATAATGAAGTAATTTTTTTATTCGTGACACGATAGTATAGTTTCATTGCCTGGTCAACATCATCAAAAGTCTGAACCGCATGATGTTCCTTTTGTAATTGTTCATTTATAAAATCTAATTTTTGTATTCTTTTTTTATTCCATTCTGCTTGTGCTTTTTCTAATTTTTCTATAGCTTTATCATGTCTTATTTTCTCTTCATTTGCATTACTACCCATATGTGAAAATAAATAATTACTCCCTGAAAATGCAAAAGCATTTGTTATTGCCCCACCAAGCATCATTGTTAAAGCACTTGCCATTTTATAAAAACAAAAATTACTTCATAATATCAGCAGGTATAATACCTTGCTTAATCAACATATCTTTTGTTGCCATCGCAAGTAATATATCAATGGATAACATTACAACATCATTCATATTAAAATCCACTTTTGGTGCTGGCCTCCTTAATACCTTTTTACCTATTTCTGCATATCCAACTGTTAACAATGTTTCCACTCCAGCATGATATAACATATTTGCTATTTGTTTTCCGTCTTTTTGAGTTGTCATTTTAATGTACTAAATTTAATTAAATTCAAAAGGATCAATTTCTTTCTTTTGTTTTTCTGGTTTTGTTATTTCCTTACCCACCACGATTTCTTTAATCATTCTTTCTGGTTTCTTACTTTGGTTGTAAAAAAACAATCCCAATCCAACAATACTTATAGAAAAAAGTACAAATGTATAATCAACTAGGGAACTGGAGTGTTTCTCAACAGAAGGAATATGTTCGTTTGATTCATAATCTGTTTCTGTATCAGAATCTTTTGTTATTTGTTTGATTTTTGAATTTTCTTTTTTTAATTTTTCTACTTCTTTTTTTCTCAATTCTGCATTTCTTATTCTTACTTCTGCACCTTTCTTACCAGCAGCTACTCTTTTTGGGTCTTTTGGTTTGGGTTTTTTAAATACTTCTATTTGTTCAGGATTTTCATTCATCATTTTTTATGTCATTTTTTTCATCTTTTTTTTGGAAATCGAGCGAAGCGAGTGGTTCGATATGTCTTGCTGTTGTTAATATTGCAGTAAAAGGAGCAAGATACATTCCATATCTATAGTACAGTTCACAACATGTATTAGTTAAAGCATTATTGATAAAAGGATCTTCCTCTAAGTCTTGTATCAAAATTGGTGGATTAACAACTTTGAAAAACTTTGATACACCCATGACATATAAATTTATAAAAGAGTTTCCTAATGTCTTGGTCATACTAGCTCCCAATCTTGCTTCATATTTACAGTATAGTTTGTTTATTTGTTCTGTTGTCATTTTATCAATATCTGACAGTTGTAATTCTTTACCCAGATATTGTTTACTACTCCCACCAGCAACAACAGCTGATAATCTTTCGCGTTTTTTTTCTTGAAGGGAACCATTCACTTCGCTCGCTTCATCATCAATATTTATGTTTTCCACAATTTGCTCGCTTAATAATTCTTCAGCATTCATTTTATACGTTTCAAAAAACGGATATAATTTATTTTTAACTTTAAAAAAATTAAATACAACATATCCAACCAATGATAAGACTGCAGTGTTTGTTACAATTGTTAGTATTTCCAACAGCATTGCTTTTTTTATTGCTTATTTTTGGTTAAATTACTTAAGAATTACTTATTTTGGTTAAATTACTTAAGAATTACTTAAGCATTACTTAAGCATTATTTTGCTTATTTTGGTTAAATTACTTAAGAATTACTTATTTTGGTTAAATTACTTAAGAATTACTTAAGCATTACTTAAGAATTACTTAAGCATTACTTAAGCATTACTTAAGCATTACTTGAGAATTGCTAAAAAAATTAATTAAGTAACCAATAATCAGTAGGTTGATCTGTCTTTAATATTAATTTACGATGTTTCTTTTTTTTAAGTTCTTCCTTTATTCTTTGTCTTTCTTCCAAAGTAGGAATAACATCATTTTCTCTTAGACAATTATCAAAACTATCTCTATCTTTTGTGTAGAACATGCATAACCATTTTGTTTGTTCTCTTAAATCTTTTAAAACAGAGTTGTATCTCTGTGAAATGACCCACACTGATTGTTCCGCATGTCTTCCTGAAAATGCAAGCTCGGACAGCATATCTTTTTTCTTTGTTAGTTCTTTTGTTGCACTGCAGTCATCAATGATATATAATGTTGGATGACCAGCATATTTTTTAAAGAACATTCTTAGTAGTTCTTGTAGCTTCTCTTCTTCATAAAGGGAACCGTTCGCTTCTCTCACTTCAACAATAGGATTAACAATTATTAGATTTTTTGTTTTTGGTTTTCTAACATCATCAATCCATTCACGATTTTTGTATGCTTTGTTCCATTGGATGGTTGGACAAAGTATGACTATATATTTGAACACTTCACTATATTCTTTTTCTAATAAATCAAGAACAAACTCTGTTTTTCCACATCCTGTTTGTCCACATATAATAGCACAATGGGGATATTTTGGTAATTCATAAAGGGAATCGTTCGCTTCCATTTTTTAAGGGGAACAGTTCGCTTCCATTTTTTAAGGATAACCGGAGTGTATCTCGCTCCGCTCGCTTGCTTTTCCTTCATTTTTAAAAGTAAAAATTGATTTTTTTTTTTTTCTCTTAAATCCCACAGAATTCTTTCTCTGTCAGTTCTCCCGGTTTTTTTGGGAGTAAGAAAATTTGGTGTTTTTGGGGTGTTTTTTTGCTTTTTTTTTATGAAAATTTAGGGCTCTTTTACTTGAAATGAGGGTAATTTTTTGGGGGTCAATTTATTTATTTTTTTGGAGGGGGGGCGCTGGAGTCGTTCAAGTACTATACTACTCCCCTTAGGGGAAAAAATGAGTTTTATAAAAAAAACCCAGGATTAAGGTTTTGGTGTGCTCTTTACAAAAAAAAATTTTTATTTTTTTTATGGGGGGTATAAATACAAAGTGTGTTTTTTTTCTTCTTAATTTTGAAGTTAAAAATCACACAAAAATGTTGGTAAAATTTTTATTTTGGATGTTAAAAGGGTTTTTTTTCTTTAAAATGGGGGGGTCAAAAATTGAAGATATTTTTTTTTTTTTTGTGGGGGGGCTAAAGGAGTGGTATATTGTGTATCATAAGTAATTAGTGTATGTCCTAATCAGTGATTATTTTCATGGTAGAAATAATAAATTTTACTAACAAAACAATATTTATTTATTAAATGCATGATAAATAAGCTACTGAACTTCCTTGTGACTAGGCCTTTTTAATGAGATACCATTTAACTTAATTTCAGAAAAAGGCACCAGACGCAGTCAGCTACCAGCATCAGTTGTCCAACACCAAGCTCCTACAACAGACCTACATGCATCAGAAGAGCTCTCTGAAATCTCATCTGTAATCACTAGCCAGCCAGCAGTGTCTAGTAATCCCTTTAATAACTTCAGTCCTTTGTAACAACCAGTCATCAATCATCATTTAATCCCTTTATTAATACTAGTCAGCCTTCAAATTCATCAAATCCCTTCGCTTCACTGAACCAGTCAACAACAAATCCATTTGAAACAACAGATAGTCCAGTCAACAAATAGCCCATTAGTAGTCAGTCACCAAACATTTAACTATCCAGAGCCAATAACTCCTATTTGTTCAACGCCAATGACTTTTGACACACCAGAGAGACCACTTCATCGTAAACCTATTCAAGACAGAAAACTAGATGGCATATTTCAACGACTCTCCACACTAGAGAAAAACCAGACCGATATTAAGAACAACCAGCAAGTGATCATGACAATGCTATCTACTACTATAAAACTTCTTCAGGGTAATTCTACTTCAACATGTTCACCTGCAAATCAGTCTTCAATCTACACATGCCATCCAGTGAATACAAATTCTGAAGCATACCCCTTCTATGATGTGCCCGAAATTTACAGAATCAACATGATTGATCTGAACTACATGTCTAAGCACAGCAACTGTCCTGGCCATCTTGCAACCAAACTTGTAGATCGTTTGGTTCCTGAAGTTTTTACAACAGAACAACTACGCCTTCAGTATTCCTATCACGGTGGGGGAAATGCAACAAGTCTGAACTGCCCCATGACCGAAAGTGTATAATGCAAGGATACATTCTACATTTCTATCATTCCCTTTCCGACCCTAGAGTGTGGAAAGATGCTATCGTACCAAGGATAAATGCGTTCTTAAGAAGACCTGCTAAACAGTCGGTATAGATCACACTTCAATCATCTTGCCTCATGAACAATATTGAAGTATCACATCTTTCATGAACATTTATTGCAGACAATATACATATTCTTTCAATGTATA
The DNA here is from genome assembly GCF_963676685.1 of Mytilus edulis. Classification (NCBI taxonomy): domain Eukaryota; kingdom Metazoa; phylum Mollusca; class Bivalvia; order Mytilida; family Mytilidae; genus Mytilus; species Mytilus edulis. The sequence goes on along the minus strand of NC_092351.1, from coordinate 78,499,967 downwards.
ATATATTTATTATTTTTATTCAATGTAAAAACATGTATATATATGACTTATTTATTTGATATTTATGCTATCAGCTTCATGAACAATTTGCATAATCTTTAATGATATAGGTTCAGAATGAATGCATGCTGATATAGTAATTGGTTTTCAATCTTTTTTTTTTAGTTTAAATAAATGAGATAAAATAAAATAATTAATTTAGAAGTGCACACTGAATTAACTGACATACGGTATAAAATACAATATATGTATGTATAAATTTATTTTCAGCAAGTTATAAGAGCCTTAATAGTACTGTACGTGTATATATGCTTGCTATTGATCATGAAATAGAAAACTATATTTTATTAAATGCATATGAAATATGTAATCATGATTGCTATGAATATGACATTATTTATAATTTGTTTTATCCCCAAGGGTGACTGGGGTTTAGAAATATGGTCACTTGGTCTTCTCCCGACCGGCAGTAAAACGCTTGCCGAAGTGGGGCGTCCGTTTGGCTGTGCGGGATGTATCAAGTTTGCAGTCACGTCCGGTCAGAAGGGGGACGTTAAATCCGATGCCTCGTGTAAAGAGAGTGCCACGCTCTTTGCACGTTAAGAACCCTTGCAACAACTCTTTTGAGGGGTCCGTAGGTGGCCTGTTGCAAGGCAAAATTTCTGTCCCTATCCAATATTCCCTCATTTTCCAGTGGCAGTCCAAATTTCCCTGACCATCATCCCAGATGGCCTCTATTATATCAACCTACCAATTGTATTTCTTGTGAATTTGTTCTCGTCCTGAATATGCATGAAATATTTGCCACTGGACGTTAAGCAACCAACAATCAATCAATCAATATAATTTGTTTTTGTTATCAGATATTTCAATGTCATTAAAATAAATATGTCAACAGATCAATTCGTATTTCTTTATCAATGTACTTTTCCAATAAACAATGGGTATATATTCATATGGTACAAACTGCAAGTTTTGAACTTTTTATCTCCCTTCTATATCACTATCAAAATAAGGAGATGTGGTGCGATTGCGAATGACAAAAAAAAAACACCAACGAAAGTAAAATGTAAAGTAGGTTGAAACAGTATGCATGATCATGTTCCACGGATGTTTAATTATGTAATAACCATGAAAGAAAATATCTGTATGTTAAATCAAAAATCAAAAAGAAACAGTACACTCGATATTTGTTCCAAACCAACCGTGACTTCATATAAAAAAAATTGCATTGGACCGATCTTTTAAAACAACGAGTCTCTTTCTCAACTCAGTACAGACGTACTTGTTAAAAATGGAGTTGTGCGTATGTTACGTATCATAATTTCCCGTGTTTGAAAAATAGGGCATACATTAAGATCAGAAAATGCATCACCCAACAATACCCAAAAGTTAACATGCAACATCAATACACATCCATTCAATTATTTACAATGTATCGTATGCAAATATGTCACGTGGCTACCACGTTTTAGATAATTCTGGTTCAGCTACGGAAGTATTCCTGATGTCGACATAATTCAGTACATGTCTGTTCTACATAGAAATGCTATAGATCAATGATACAAGTCGGTGACAAAACAAACAAAAACTTGGCAATACTGGAACTACTAAGCAATACCCAGGAACGTTTTTTTTTAATTCCATCACACTTTTCAGTGCCGATAGTTTCCGTTTATTTTTTAAAAAAGCACGTCCATTCTAAATATAACGTATGCATTTACCTGTGATATAGAAAACGGAGAAAAAAACATTTAATATTGGCGTTGTTTAGATTAACGTGAGAAAGATCGTTGAATAATATATAGACGTTTGGTTTATAAATATTGCTCTGAGAGAACATACCATATTAAACAGAAAGAAATACACAACTTAATGATATTTGAGCGCTGCATGGTTTTTTTTAATAATAAATATGATCAATGATAAAAATTAAATCAATCTGTACTTATTTAAAAGAAATATTCCGTATATTGAAAAAATATTTTAATTATATAAAAATTCGAATCTATTTAAATGGTTAAACGTCACATTGACAGATCAGAAAAACTTGAAGTCGATAAAAAGAAAAAAACTGACGATTATGAAACTTACAGATTTGTAATATTTTGTCTTCTTTCGAGACATGAGCACGAAGACCAGTGGAACCTGCTTCAAACTGTCTCCCTTTTTAATGAAGGCGTGGATGGACCATAGCTGAGCGAATGGGTCTTTCATTACTTTAAAGGTTCCATCACAAAACCATTTCTTTGCATATTTGGAAAAAAAGCTGTAACTGCCCGGGCGTGGAAAATAAGAAGTGACACTGGCCGTCTACTATGATGTCTTCCATCAAAAAGTTGTCACATTGGAGGTAATCTGAATCGAGCTGTATATAGAAAATTTGATTGAATTAGTAGAGTGTTAACATATTTATTTCAGAAAACCGTATCACAAATAAAAAATAAAAATAAAATAAAAAGGATAGCGAAACAAAGAGTTTGGTTAATCTGGCCTAAGGTCTTCTCGGACACGGAGTGCAGTTCTTTTTAGGTTGTTTTGATTTGGCAGCTGATGATCTTCTGGTTCTATATGGCGAAGCATAGCATCATCCACATTACGACCTGCAGGTATATGGATGTCTTGGAGTGCTGTCTGTTTTACCTAAAATTTAAAAGAATATTATTTAAAAGGTATATACATAAAATTCCGAATGCAAATTAATGTTCCCTGAAATGCTAAATTAATACTCCTTCTGAGTTAATCTTAAATATGTACTTACATTTACAGAAATATCCATATCTAATGTCAGTTTTCGAAGAATTTACATTTCACTTTATGAGCTAATATGTTCCTCTGTCTAGGCTTTGCATACCTCATTATGAACTATAACTTTTTTCAAAGCCCCCTTGTCTGATGGGTGAATGTAGGTATAGGGTTTCTTTGAAAATTCGCTCCCTTCTGTGACACAGTAGCGGAACAATTACTGCCTTTTGATCGGTTGAGTCATCTACAGAAGGCGAATTCCTCTTTAGACATCTAAAATATAAAGAATATACATGTCGTACCGTAGTTAATTTATCTTAGTAAACCGATAATATTTCAAGGATAGCAAAAGTCTTACTTTAATTTTCATAATTCATATTCACACCATGAAAATTTTTAAGAAGACACCTTTTTGCCAAAGCTTCAAAAAGACAATTGTCCAGTGATATCAATTCTGTACTTGAAAAACAATATATACTTCTTTGAGTATTTGTAACCGTCACTGCTTACCAGTTTTAAATTACTTCTTTGTGTCCCCTTTTCGTTGATGGACAATGTTGGTGGACCATCTGGCTCTTATATGGAACTGTAAAAATAAACGAAAACATAATGAGCATTCTGTGAAAGTAAGGACTGTTTGGAAGCTATGAAATGTAATATTTATGTGTGCTAATACTTTTAAAATAAATCAATATGATATATTTTATGTAAATCAAAAAATTCATTTAATTTCAACATTTGTTTAATATATATATCTTACTTTTCAACAATCTCCTAGTCGTCAGTTTCATCTTGGTAAAGTCAACTGACGCATCAAGTGGTAAGGGCAATAGAGCATGCACACTGGTTGTTCTGTTTAAATGTGTCCGAGATGCATTGGGCAGTGAAGGGCTGGGTATTCTTGATGTTTGATATGTTTGTGGCTGCATTAATGACTGTTCTGGTGCAACACTAACAACGTTATATGTCCTGTAATTAGGTGACAATGGCGACAGAATACGCTTTGATACTCGAGGTACGCCATTTCGACGTGGCGTGTAACTTGGTGACGCTGGAGTTGCATCGTTTGTTGAACTGTTTGCAACTGTATTTGATGTTGGTTGTTCTATTGATGACTGTATTGGTGCCAAACTTGCAACGTTAAATGTACTGTGATGTGACAATGGCGGTATAATACGTCTTGACACTCTTGATAAACCATTTCTGTATGGTGTATTAACTGGCGATGCATAGGGAAGATTTGTTGGATTGCTCGCAACTGAAGGTATTTCTGTGAATGTGGAATTTACAGAATTTGATTTTCTGCTAATCAAGGAGATATTGAAGGTACCACATCCTGTCAGTGTGGAACGTTGCTCACTGTCTCGCTCTTATACGGTAGATTCAACAGGAGCATTTTCTGTTGTGTTCTGGCATAGATTGCAAGTAAATGCAATGCCAAGCTTTCCTTTCATAAGACGACGATAGTCTGTTTGAGTATTGCCATAAAAAGTGATCATATACGTGCTTTTTTATGTTGGAAAATTATCCACAAGGGTGACTGGGGTATAGAAATATCTTCCCCCGACCGGCAGTAAAACGCTTGCCGAAGTGGGGCGTCCGTTTGGCTGTGCGGGATGTATCAAGTTTGGAACAATCAGTCAACAATCAATACATTCTGACATGAGGTGGATAGACAGTCAACTAACACTAAGCTTATTTAACACTACTGATAATAAGCACCAAGTGGACTCCCCATCCTGTCCTAAGTTTATGTGGACTATTATGAACAGAAAAAGGGGGAACTTGCTGGCAGTATACCTTGAAATGCATAAATTGTGATTTTATTTGAGACAGAATGCAGATGTACTAGGAAATAGCTAATGGCAAACCAAGACCCCCAATGTAGCCCTAGCATCTGCTTTGCAGAACTGCCCAATTGGAAATACCTCAGTGCAGCAACTACTTGCAGAAATGGACTCACCACCACCATGTTGAAGCAGTATGCAACGCACATCTAGCATAGTAGCAGCTGAAATGGTCAAGCTGAACAAAACAGACATGGCACAAAAACTGGAACTAGTAAAAGAAGAGAACAAGAGGAGAGGTGTCCCAGAAAATGAAATTAACATAACTGTGGATGCACGATACAACAGCAACACAATAGTTAGTAAAAAGAAGCCTGGTCAGAATGCGACTCAAGTTTTTGCACTGGGAATAGAAACAATAACAGATATAAAGTTTATTGTAGCTGCCGTTGTACAGAATAAGATGTGTTGGAAAGGGACTTGGCTTAGAGGGAAAGGCTTTCCAATAGAATGTCCTCTTCATGAAGAATGTACAGCAAATGTATACAGAGCTGCTACCCTGCCATAGTACGAGAAAAGAGATGGGAAACCAGATAGGACTCCAGAAATGTCTGGTACGGTATGTGACCACAGATGGAGATGGACATTCAGCTAAAGATATTGAAGAAGCCCTTACAGCTGTGGAACCAATGTGGAAAGTAGAAAGACTGACAGACCATGTACATTTGGAACAGTCTCAATTCAGCCCAATATGTTCCATGGTAAAACCAAAGAGGAAAATAAACAACCTACGACAGTGATTAGTAAGGATCTAAAGTGCAGATGCTTCATGATATTTAAGAAAATGATGGAGAAATATAACAAAAACATTAATGAAATAAGCGAAGACTTACCAAAAGTGCTCGATGCTACCCTCCGCTGCTATGGTGGTGATTGCACCCAGTGTCATGAATATTCCATTGTCTGTAAAAGTGATGATGCACTCACCTGGTGGAGTCGTTCACATTACTTGTCTACATACCAGATCACTGCCCTGCAAATGGATAAAACAGATACATTTTTACTTCAAGAAATCCTAAAAATGCAAATAACTACATCAGCTATTGAAAGCATGAAACTTTTTGACAATACAAACACAAGAGTGCACACACTAAAATGTCTCGCCTTTACTAATCATTATTATTATGCTGATAGTCCCAAGTATAAAGATTTATTACAACTGCCACATAAACTTAACATTAACCAAGATAGCTAAACAAAGACCAATGAACCATGACCAATGAACCATGCAAAGGAGGTAAAGGTCAGATGAACCATGCCAGGCAGACATGTACAGCTAACAATGCTTCCATACAACAAGTATAGTTGACATATTACTTATAGTTTAAGAAAAACAGACCAAAAACACAAAATCTAACACTACGCAATGAACCGTGAAATTGAAGTCAAATAAAACCTGCGGGACTTTCATGTAGATCATAAATATTTCCATACACCAAATATAGTTGACCTATGGCATATAATATTAGATAAAAAGACCAAAACTCAAAACTTAACTTTGACCACTGAACCATAAAAATGAGGTCAAGGTCAGATGACATCTGCCCGCTAGACATGTACACCTTACAATCATTCCATACAACAAATATTGTAGACTTATTGCATAAAGTATGAGAAAAACAGATCAAAACACAAAAATTAAACTATAACCACTGAACCATGAAAATGAGGTCAAGGTCAGATGACACCTGCCAGTTGGACATCTACACCTCACAGTCCTTCCATACACCAAATATACTAGCCCTATTGCTTATAGTATCTGATATGGCAATATCGGTATAACTTAACCTTGATCACTGATCCATGAAATGAGGTCGAGGTCAAGTCAGAACTGTCTGACTGGCATGAGGACCTTGCAAGGTACGCACATATCAAATATAGTTATCCTACTGCTTATAATAAGAGACAATTCAGCATTACAAAATTTCTGAACTTGTTTTTCAAGTGGTCACTGAACCATGAAAATGAGGTCAATGACATTGGACATGTGACTGACAGAAACTTCGTAACATGAGGCATCTATATACAAAGTATGAAGCATCCAGGTCTTCCACCTTCTAAAATATAAAGTTTTAAGAAGTAGGCTAACGCCGCCGCCGGATCACTATCCCTATGTCGAGCTTTTCTGCAACAAAAGTTGCATGCTCGACAAAAAATGAAGGAGTTCATAGAGCACTGAGAGTTAATTTGCCCGAAAATGTAATTTACTCCACAAATATGGAAGGACGGCTTGCTTCAGTAGTACATAGAAACAACAACATGCCGGGAACCTCGACACAACTAAAATGTACGAATCTAGGAGTAGAACTTTCAGAACGAAGTGAAAAAAAAGCTGCCAACACCTGCTGCAGACTGAGATACCAGAGCCACCAGCAAACAGAATCATAAAAGGTCTCTTTTAGAGCCACTCAAATATCGAAAAAAGAATCTGTAGTTGTACAGTAGTTTCAAAATTTTTCCTTTTTATCTTTCATTTTGATAAATAAAAAAAAAATGGGCCCACCCCATAAAAAAATGAAGTAAAATAAAAAATAAAGAATTACCCGATAATCATTTAACCCAAATTATTATTGTCCATTTTCAATTCCACTCTGCATGGAGGGAGATCTGGGTGGCCCAAGCAGGAACTGGTTGAAACGCAGGACTGTCAGCTGTTGCTGAAACCATGAGGTTCCAACGACAAATGTTCGACAGTTATGCATACAGGTGCGAAACATCATCAGTTTTCTCAATAGTAATATTCTGATGATGCACCATGTAGGCAAGCCTGTGCACATGCAATTATCTCCTCTCCCTGGCATCTGGAAATTTACAACTAATAACTCCATATCTGCCATTAGGTGTACATAAACCTGTCCAAATTTGACATTGCCCATTATAGCCAGGTGCAGAGCTTTCTGTTAATTTCTGACTATATTTCAGATAAAATGCATCCATTTTGAAGATGTGATGTTTTGTAAGACAAGAGTAGTAATATAAGAGTAGTAATATATTATAAAATATAAAAAAGGTCCAGCATTATTGCCAGAAAGGGAACATGCGACACAATGGTCTGTGCCCATTTATGGACGAAAGTATAAAAATATTAAATCGGATACACAGAGAAATTCGTGAAACAAATTAAAAATATAAGAAGACTTTGTTTATATTTTAAGTTTCTTACCAGATATATATATGTACTTTTTAGGCAATTACATTAATAAGAGGCGGTACTTGACATTTTATTTGGTTATGCATTTGTCACATGGAGTTCAGCCGCATTAACTTAAGCTGCTTTACTAACGGGATATCATAAAAATGTTATCAGGCCGTCATTAAATACCGCTGTTATTAATTATCGTGTGACTATTATACTGCAATATATAATCAACACCTGTTTCCTGAAACTTCTCTAATTAAAAGGATAAAGTAATACAATAAATAAAATACATAATTTAAATACAGGGAACAATGATAAAAAAAGTCATTTGACAAAGTTACATATTTATAGTTTTTTATTAGATACGATGAAAAACGGGGATGCAATTTTTAATGTTAATCAAAAACGAAGAAAAAGGAAAAAAATGAATTTCACCGTAAAAATATTAAATACAAACACAAATATTTATTTATTCATTATGCACATTTCTACCCCTAGCTATAGGTGCTGGAGGCATATGCAAACTATCCAATACAAATATATACACAAACATTATATATAAAGTAGTATATAACAGTATTATTAATGCAGGTTTTTTGTCTCCTCTCCTTAATAGTACAAGTGATTTTAATGAACGGTAAAGTAAAATCCATTAAATCAAATGACGATAGAAGTGATTGTAATATATCTTTACTAACATTTCAAAGTATTATGGACATGTATTATCTACATCTTTTTCAAACTGATCATTTTAAGAAAAAGAGCGTTTTATCTTATAAAAATACTGAACTTAGAGGAAAATCAATTCGGAGAGTCCATAATCACATGGCAAAATCAAATAACAAAACGCATCAATAAAACGAATGGCCAAGAACTGTCATATACCTGATAAGGTGTTATATGTTAGTTTGGTATGGCAAGTCGTTTGGTAAAGTTTACATACTTTTATGAGAGTTATCTCTCCTTGACCAGTCTTTGGTGTATTCATGCGGATTGCATTCCGTATTTGTATTATATTTTAGTTTATGTTGTTCTCTTGATTTATTGTTACGATACCATGTGGATGTGTTTTTGAAAAATATAACATTATAAACTTGAAATTTAGTTTAATTACATATGCCAGATTGCAACATAAAATAGGTACAGGCATTTTTGTCTTCTCTTGATTTTAGTTTAAAAAATGTATTTTATTTTTTCTTATGTATTTGTATGGGCTATATGTCATAAAATACACCGTTTTTGTTAAGCCATTAGTAAATTGTTCAAATATGTTACTAAGTATTAATTTCATATTAAATGAAAATAAGTCTTTAATGGCACAATAATAAATCAAGTCATGTTTATTATGAGTGTACCATGTTTGTAATATACAGAGTTTGCACTATGTCGAGTTGACATGTCCCAAGTTTGAAGTGTGCCTAGATGTCTTGCTTCGTAAGCAATATATATATATACATATCCAGCACTCTAATTGATTGATTGATTGTCGGTTGCTTAACGTCCAGTGGCAAATATTTCATGCATATTCAGGACGAGAACAAGTTAACAATAAATACAATAGGTAGGTGGTTGTAATAGAGGCCATTTAGGATGATGGTCGGGGAAATTTGGACTGCCACTGGAAAATGAGGGTATATTGGATAGAGACTGAAATTTTGCCTTGCAACAGGCCACCTACGGACCCCTCAAATAGTTGTTGCAAGGGTTCTTAACGTGCAAAGAGCGTGGCACTCTCTTTACACGAGGCATCGGATGTAACGTCCCCCTTCTGACCGGACGTGACTGCGAACTTGATACATCCCGCACAGCCAAGCGGACGCCCCACTTCGGCAAGCGTTTTACTGCCGGTCGGGAGAAGACCAAGTGATCATATTTCTATACCCCAGTCACCCTTGGGGGTTCCAGCACTCTAAAACTTTGGAAAGCCTCTAGTATTAATTAAGTGATATGTATGTACTAGAAACGACTATTAATTTACATGCAACAAACAAACAAACAAATATTTTATTTGCCAATCACGGCGCCCAGAATGAGCAGAATAATTATAATAAAATTTTCAAACATAATGTAAAGTAAATTCAAAATAGGTTAAACAAAGTACATAATATGATTGATTTTGATTTAGTTGATTGATATAATATTAAAGAAAATGAAGTAGGCAATTTGTAAATAATAAACATATATAATACAATTTGACCAATAGTCTGTTATTTGGTCCCTTTATTGGACAGCACACTTCGTGGTATATACTAATAATTTATCAAATGTAAAAGAAATAACTTATGTAAATGCATATTTGATCATACATAATTTTATATAGAGAAATCTAATTTAATATTGTATTTCTGTTTATATTTAAAACCTCTAATAACTGACAAATTATTATCAAAATGTTTGTATCTTCATTTCCCATTAGCCTAATAAAAAGAGATTTGTTATCAAGTTTTGAAATATTTTTATTCTTACTTTATATTTTGCTTAGAAAGGGATTTCTAACATTATCCAGAGTTTTACTTGTTAAAAGAAAATGCATCTCATCTTCTATTTCCTCATTACAGAGTTTGCATATTCTATTTTCTAGTTTAATATTAAAATAACGACAAGTGTAAATAAATTTGTCAAGTGTAAATAAATTTGTCGTTACTTGTATAAAATGAGTAATTTCAACGAGATGTCAGAAAGCATCCATTTTTTCTAATATCTGTTTAAATTTTATGATTTATCAATGATTTCATTTGCTCGAAAACTCTTTCAAGCGTATATAAATTAAAATTGTATAGCTTCAATGGCTATATGGTCATCATCACCCTGACGAGGTGCTAATGATGTATCGTAAAAGAAAGTCAATAAAAAGTAAAAACACAAAAATACCGAACTCCGAGGAAAATTCAAAAAGGAAAATCCAAAACCAAAAGGCAAAATCAAAAGTCCAAACACATAAAACGAATGGATAACAACTGTCATATTCCTGACTTGGTACAGGCATTTTTCTAATGTAGAAAATGGTGGATTGAACCTGGTTTTATAGCTAGCTAAACCTCTCACTTGTATGACAGTCGCATCAAATTACATTACATTGTCAACGATGTATGAACAAAACAAACATACTCAAAGAGTAAAAATGTCAAAAATAGGGATACAGCAGTCAATATTGTGTTATCATCTTAATATCACTATAAAAACAACAAATGTAACGAAGAATGACAAAAAGGCATACATCAAATTTAACATACTCAATTTGCTTTTCCTGTACCACTTAATTTATGCATATAAAGTCTACCCGTAAAGAAAAGAAGGTTTTCATTGCTGGTATAAAAATGCGCGTTTGAAATTCGTACAGGTAGACATAAAAATTATTTTGTCGTTAAAAGTATGAACAAAACAAACATACTTGCATCACTATAAAAACAACAAATGTAACGAAGAATCACAAAAAGGCATACATCAAATTTAACATACTCATTTTGCTTTTCTTGTACCACTTAATTTATGTATATAAAGTCTACCCGTAAAGGAAAGAAGGTTTTCATTGCTGGTGTAAACATGCGCGTTTGAAATTCGTACAGGTAGACATAAAAAAAATTATGTCGTTAAAAGTATGAACAAAACAAACATACTTGCATCACTATAAAAACAACAAATGTAACGAAGAAGCACAAAAAGGCATTACATCAAATTTAATATACTCATTATGCTTTTCTTATACCACTTAATTTATCTATATAAAGTCTACCCGGAAAGAATAGAAGGTTTTCATTGCTGGTGTAAAATTGCGCGTTTAAAATTCGCACAGGTAGACATAAAAATAGTTTAGTCGTTCAAAGTATGAAGGTATACTAAAATTGAGTTCATACTAGCAACGACTAACTTTTTTTAATTTACAGGTAAAAGAAATGGACGTTGCTGGTACATACACACCATTCCACAAGGTCAATCTACAGATAATCCAAATACTTCTGCTCTAGTTTTACGATATCAGTGAAATAGTTTCTAAAGGATATACACAGCGTCGTATGCTAACACGAATTAATGTCATTGCACTTAAATTGATCATACATAATACAATTACAACAGCACTCATTCTTTAATATAAATTTTAAATATAACAACGATGCATTTAAGTGCCAGTCTTTGTAAGAATCGGACAATTTAGGTAAAAATTAAAACATGATTAGTAAAATCCCACCTTGCTAATCATGCTATTTAATTCTTACCATCATCCTGATTTGAAAAGTATTAGTCTTTCGTTTGTGTGTGTCTGGTAATATCAAACAATATGGTTAGAATAATTGCAAATAACGTTATCTCCCCTTATTCATTAATTTCTAGTGCATTTCAACCAAATTGTATCTTCTATTACCAGAACAGAAACGGAAATGAATGTTATTTTTGTGCAAAACTACATATTATGAACTGAAATCAATGTCAAATTGATTGGGTTTGTTTTGTCATGTTTTCACCACTGCCTGATTCTTAGGCAGACCTTAAGTCAAAGTCATTACCCTTCAAATATATATTCAGCAGGATTGCATACATATTTACATGCGCACTAATATAACACACAGGTTATATCATGTACTTACTTTCATGGTTGAAATAAAAATATGATAATCTTCTGATTACCGACATAGGATAATTGATTGTTGGTTGCTTGATGTCCATTGGCAAATATTCCATTCATGTCCAGGATTAGAACCTTTTATCAATAAGTACAATAGGTACGTCTTGTAATGATGGAGGCCAACCGGGTGTTGGTCGGTGAAATTTTGATTGCCTCTGGAAAATGAGGTAGTGTTTGGTAGGGACAGGGATTTTGTCACCGACGTACCCTCAAAGAGGGTTATTCGCGTTCTGACAGCGTGGAACTGTCTTTATACGGAACATCGAATTTTAACGTCTCAATTCTGACTGGACGTGGCTGCCGCAAAAAAAGTAAAATCATGAAAATACCGAACGCCAAGGAAAACTCAATCGAAAAGTCCCTAATCACATGGCAAAATCAAACGACAAAACACAAATGGACAACTGTCATATACCTGACTTGGTACAGTCATTTTCACCTGTACGACAGTCTCATCCGTTCCGTTATATCTACAACAATGCCGATCTTACAATTTTTAAAGGAACAATTTTATTTTACAAATAATGGTCCCCATTCCTTGCATGTTCTTGGCAATTTATTCCATTAAGCTATTTAATGTTTTTATGCCCCACCTACGATATTAGAGGGCATTATGATTTCTGGTCTGTGCCTCCGTTCGTCCCGCTTCAGGTTAAAGTTTTTGGTCAAGGTAGTTTTTGATGAAGCTGAAGTCCAATCAACATGAAACTTAGTACACTTGTTGCTTATGATACGATCTTTCTTATTTTAAAGCCAAATTAGACTTTTGACCCCGATTTCACGGTCTACTGAACATAGAAATTGAAAGTGGGAGTTTCAGGTTAAAGTGTTTGGTCAAGGTAGATTTTGATGAAGTTTAAGACTAAACAACTTGAAACTTAGTACACATGTCCCCTATGGTATGATCTTTTTAATTTAAATGCCAAATTAGATTTTTTACCAAATTTCACGGTCCATTGAACATGCTAAATGATAGTGCAAGTGGGGCATCCGTGTACTTTGGACATATTCTTGTTTAAAATATAGTAAATGTAATCCATTACTAATGTATGTGTGTACCAGCGTATGATGCATGTACGTCACATATGAAAAAGTGATTTTGTCCTTTAAAACAGTGTTTACTTGTGCAATTTGCCTAGAATCAGTAAATTGTATGCTGGTCATTCTGCTGATTTCATTATTGATATTATATGTTAATTACATTATAATTTGCTAAAAGTAGAGATAATTGTTTCAGTAATGAAGCGTTTAAGGATTCTGCTGAAATCAGGCAGTTTTGTGTAAATACAAACCCTTTCTTTAAACTACAGCCTTTGTGGTTATATCTCTTAACACGCATGTAAAGGTACAATGCAGCTTTATCTTTCCTCTTCCCCCATTCAAGATATGGTACTTCAGAGTGGGATGCATTACATTCCCTAAGAAGACTTTTCAATATTAACGGAGGATATTTTCAAATTGTCAACAGCTTAGCAGACTTTAAAATGAAATTACAAGCAGTTATTCTACTTTTCTTCATTTTAAACCAAGTATTATGATCCCTTGTATATTATGAAATATTTGGTTGGAAAATATGTTACATCAACGTCATTTACCAACCAATCTAAAATTCCGCACTTGGCTCTATAGTATTTCATTCATTAACATCATTGCCTTTAACGGATGAATGATTCCAATCTTCATTTGATCTTAACAAACTCGGGCTCAAATTAGACATCAGGATTATACTTGCAATGTTAAGAGACCTTTAGCACCTTACTATAGTATGCAGTCTTATTGTGACTAGCCATAAAAGGGCAAGGTAGACAAATACACGTTTTCATGTAATGTATCATGGTGACTACATACCTGTCGAAACCGATTATTTAAGGAGTGAAAAAAAAATGCACAAGTTTTTAAATAACTTATAGATTGAAGGTCGGGTCTGGTCAGGCACTTCGGTTACTGTTTCATTTATCATTTACATTGTACGCATCTATAAGCTTATTTTGTGTCATAATTTAACTGTGTATGGTTCCTGTCCTTGTGTTTAAGGTTTATTTTTTATGTAAATTTTAATGTCATCATTACATTGTTGTTTGTATATGTATTTGCCATGCATTTGGCCCTCTTGTGAGTGTAAAAAAGGGAAGAAAGTTACCAAAGGGACAGTCTGATCATAAATCTAAAACAAACTGACAACGCCATGGCTAAAAATGAATTAGATGAACAGAAAAACAATATTACACATGACACAACACAGAAAACTAAAGAATAAACAACACGGTTAATAAAGAGTAAAATCACAAAAATAAAGAACTCAGAGATAAATCAACTCCGAAAGTACCTAATCGCATGGCAAAATCAAATGATAAAATACATCAAAAACGAATGGACAACAACTTTCACATTAACAGTATTAAGGTAGCACAATACAAAGATTTTATAACTCCAACTCCAAAGTTTTAAAATGCTGCAACTTTCTTAATAATGCTGGAAAACTTATAAAAGAGGTAGTTTTGGATAGCTAACATATTATTCTGTCAAATAATGCAATGTTAGTATTATGTAACCAATCATAATGTTAACTGTGTCTAAAATATGTTTCACCAAATTTCCACTTTCAAATGAAATAAGCTTCTGCATAGGTATCCCTAGAGGGTCGATTTTATTGTATGTTGTTCCTATGGCTATTATCTACAAAAGGGTGTATCAGATTTCAGATAGAATGTATAGAACAAATTTTACACATAATTAAACATTATCTTCTTTTATGTGGTTAGGATGTTTATACTAATTAGAGATTTATGAGAGAGTGGAATACCATAGAGACAATCTGAGACACCATTTTGAAGCCCATGATGTGTTGGTTAAGATTTAGTTAAATTTTCTGTATAGCTAAAGAGACGATAGAGCTAAATTCATTCAAGTGAAATTAACCAGATTTTGCCACTAATTACATAATAGTTGATTACATAATAATTGCATAATAAAAATAATGCATTTATTTAAAAGATTAATCTTTTATCTATCTATATATACCTCTTTTATTATTTTCTATGCATTCATGTGAAAGTTACAGCATTTCAAAGGTTAGTGATTGGAAGTAAAAAAATCTTTGTATTGTGCTACCTTAAAGAGTATACAGGCAATGATGTCTCTAAACCTTTTGGGAGGCTCCTCATTTTGACTAGTCTTTGTCATGGAATACAGTTTTCTCCTGATTAGATCAACCTTCTGATAGTCGCTACATTTTACTAATGAGCTGGTGTTTCCATTTTGGTTAACTCTAAGAAATGTGTACCAGGTACAAGTTACAATTTACTGTTTTACCAACCAATTAAACATCGTTTTTCAACAATTTTGCCTTATTTTAGAGCGATATTTCTATTTTTCGGTAAAACACAATTCTTTACTCTTTGATGACGTCATATCTCGAAAACAACATAGGTGACCCCAATTGTTTTCCCGCGTAAAATATTGTATTAAGTAAGATCGGTCTACATGCAAAATTCCAATGAGATATTATTAGTAGTATACATAGTGTGGTTCCCCTTTAACTTCGTTGCTGTGAGGTTTTTGGGATCTTACAGAAGTTGCATGCCTTTTAGATTTTCTAATTTACCCGGAACCTTGTTTTGTCCCGCTCATACTATCCAAATACTGTCATCTTCTTTTTCTATTTGGTACAACATTACACAGTTGAATGTACTTGACAATTAAATTATGTAGATCAAAATCTATTCCAATACTTGCAGGTTCAATATCTCCGGTTTATGGTCTTTCACCTATAAGTGGGATACAAACACATAATACACGATGGTCTTGATGTAGATTCCGTGAACTGATGCTGTTCATCATCTTAAATACGTGTTTTATATTTCTTTCATTTGTCTTTGCCCTATCATTAACATTACTGTTACTGTTGAATTGTTTTTTTGTGATATCCGATTGACGTGGCTCGGTACTTATACATCTCCTCAATGTGTATGTACTGGCTTTCATTTTTTTGGTGGTGGGTTTTGAATATGCGACTTTTTGTAATACTTTGGTTCTTATAACGTGACTCTGTACTCTATAAGATCGCGTCCGTATGATATATGATATTTTAACCCTGCATGCTAAAATTGCCTATGCAAATTCTAAAATTGTTTGAATGCACATTGAACGACAAATCTATGTGACTTATAAAATACACACATACCAATGAATGTGTTTGTAGATTTCTGTTAAATTGTTTCACGATGATGACTGATGTACCCATAGTATGACTATTTTATTATTGTCTGTTAACGCATCAATGTAAATATAACGGAATTTGACGAGACGGTCATCAAAGTGAGAGGGTTAGCGCTATACAACCATGTAAAATCCATCATTTTCTACATTTGTAAATGTCTGCACAAAGTCAGGAATATGACAGTTCTTGTCCATTTGTTTTTTATGCGTTTCTGTTATTTGATTTTGCCATGCGAGAATGGACTTTCCAAAAAGATTTTCTCAAGTTCATTATTTTTGTGATTTTATTTTTTACTGAACATGTTAAAGCAAAGCCTCATCAGCATTTTATTTGTTGTTTGTGTGTGTGTGTGGCAAACAAAACTATGATTTGGAATCAACTGTTTCAAATTAGGAGTTGATGAGCAGTAGCAGGCTTATTTTCCCAGTCTTATAATCTATGGAAGTTGTCGTGTATAAATCTATAACAAGCTGTCCTCATTTATTGTTTTAAAATCAGACCGTTCGATTCCATTTTTGAACTGTTGCACATATTTTGTGTAATATCGAAGCTATAACAGATTCCAAGTTACTGTCTATTGTGTCAGTGTCGTCCTTAATCCTTTTCATCGGTCCTGGCATAATAATCTTCTATCCGGTACCACCATTAAATGTAGGGGAGCACTAAATTATATATTATACTTTTCCGTCACAATATGGTTAAAAAATATATCAGTTTAAAAACTATATCAAAATCAACATATTGTCCATCTATATTATTTTTTTTTAAATATGCCTGAAAAAAGTATACCAAGTATATAATACATCTTCAGGCATATAATTATTTATTACAAAAGCTTTGTTAACAAGATGATGCGTGTCATAGAAGTTAATTCTACGAAATTATAATAAAACTACAGTTGGGTGCCCAGTCAACAAAGTTAATCGATTTGCATTAACGGAATAACACACGACCATATTTTATATCACCCCCGAAAGATTCTCAATTTTATCAAGATTAGTAGTATGATCTATTGGGCTATTGTTTTATCTACTGAAGATTTACCTCGTTCATCATTAAGTGGCTTTTCTTCGACGAATATCTTTGAAAGACGTCGTCACATTGAAAGCATGGGAACTGCATCTTCGTGTGCTTTCTCCCCAAGGGTGACTGGGGTATAGAAATATGATCACTTGGTCTTCTCCCGACCGGCAGTAAAACGCTTGCCGAAGTGGGGCGTCCGTTTGGCTGTGCGGGATGTATTAAGTTCGCAGTCACGTCCGGTCAGAAGGGGGACGTTAAATTCGATGCCTCGTGTAAAGAACGTGCCACGTTCTTTGCACGTTAAGAACCCTTGCAACAACTCTTTGAGGGGTCCGTAGGTGGCCTGTTGCAAGGCAAAATTTCTGTCCCTATCCAATATACCCTCCTTTTCCGGTGGCAGTCCAAATTTCTCCGACCATCATCCCAGATGGCCTCTATTGTATCAACCTACCTATTGTATTTATTGTGAACTTGTTCTCGTCCTGAATATGCATGAAATA
Source organism: Mytilus edulis (assembly GCF_963676685.1). NCBI lineage: Eukaryota > Metazoa > Mollusca > Bivalvia > Mytilida > Mytilidae > Mytilus > Mytilus edulis. The sequence continues at coordinate 78,481,873 of NC_092351.1, read as the reverse complement.
TTTGCCACTGGACGTTAAGCAACCAACAATCAATCAATCAATCGTGTGCTTTCTGAAATGGTGACTCTTGTCGGCTTTTAAACTCCTTGTAACAGTCTGTGCAGCTAGAGGTATTCTGTAATAATGAAAGTTCGTTTGTTTAAGTAGACAAGTTTTCATTTAATTTTCCCCTTTTTGCTTTACATTATAATTGTTCATTTAATATATGAATCAACTCCATAAATAAAGACAATGCCTGTTCTGTGCAAAGTAGGGTGTATAATATTGACAATAAAAAGAAATTTTGCACTTCAATCATATATATTTGGTAGTTCATGAACGTACATTTCATAACATGTCTTTACCAGTATATCTTTATCATTAACAGCTGTTCCAACGCTTTCTGTATTAACAGCTTCAGATAACAAGTGCACACTATCTGGTATACGTCTCTCACAATCATACTCTTTTTGTTGCCGTACCTGCATCATGTTTACTTAGTGTAAGGTTTTTAGATTCATGTGATCTTTCTGTTGGGTAGTCATTTAGTAACTTGTGAGATTTGGGTACTTTTTTCCAAATTGAAAAGTTCGACAAACGTATCAGAGGCATTCTACAGTCCTTTGATGGTGTAAACCTCCCACTAACACCATACACCATCCGAGGACGTGATTACAATTTCTTTTAAATTTCCTTTTTTTTTTCCTTCTGCTTTATTTCCACTGTCGGTATTCAAGCATCAGAATGGGAGCTAATTGGATTTTTTATACTTTTTATACTGTTCTTCAAATAGAAGCTCTGCCAACTCCATGCAAGAGTCAGCATCTGTTAATGTCAATGCTGTCTGCTTGACAGGCTGAGGAACATCATTGTATGGCATTTTTTTATGTAGGCCACTGGTTGCTGGCTGCGTGGTATTTGAAAATAGGTTTTCTTCTTTGACCCAATTTCACCAGGTTTTCGGATGCTATGTTTTTCTCCCAGTGTCTAAACAAGTGTCCAAATGGGGACTAGGTTTGGATGGTTTAACCATCAAATTTGTTAAACAAAGCTGTTGCTGCTCAATGGCTTTCAATTGCTGATTAAATTCTAAAAACTGTTGATGTACCAATTAAAGTATATATATCCACATTGTAACCATACAATCTCATGAGTTGTCAGCAAATTGTGAATAGTCTAGGGCAATTTGGGTATCTTGTTTTCCACAGAGACAAAGGAAAACTTAAAATCTTTGATATACATCGTGTCTTTGAGATCTAAACCTCGCAACATTAATACAGCATCGTTAAGTAAATGAATGCTGTCAACTGAAATATTCAAATTAGTGCATTCTTGGTTCTGAAATATTTCCAGTTGAGATAATCATTTATTGTAGATGTAAAACAATGCAGGTGAATCTTGTGCGATGCAGGTAAATATTCATTTGAAACGTTGTGGTGACGCAAATGAAGAATAATTGAATTGAGTAATCTATTTGCATTTTCCCCCGTGTACAGCAGTATACTACTGTTGCTTCTCTTTACCTATAAATGATTTTTTGGGGGGATTGCGACAGCACATTTTTTTGCATAATCAAATCCACATTCTCCAACAGCTACATATCTTTGTTTGTTTTCTCCCGACCGGCAGTAAAACGCTTGCCGAAGTGGGGCGTCCGTTTTGGCTGTGCGGGATGTATCAAGTTCGCAGTCACGTCCGGTCAGAAGGGGGACGTTAAATCCGATGCCTCGTGTAAAGAGTGTAAAGAGAGTGCCATGCTCTTTGCACGTTATAAACCCTTGCAACAACTCTTTGAGTGGTCCGGAGGTGGCATGCTGCAAGGCAAAATTTCTGTCCCTATCCAATATACCCTCATTTGCCAGTGGCAGTCAAAATTCCCACGACAATCATAGATGATCTCTATTGTATCAACCTACCTATTGTAGTTATTGTGAACTTGTTCTCGTCCTGAATATGCATGACATATTTGCCATTGGACGTTAAGCAAGCAACAATCAATCAATAAAACTTACATTTGCAACATCTGTCCATCCAGACCCGAACGTCTCATTACATGAAACACCGTTTCTTCCACAGGTACCATTGTAGGTGAGGCATATTCCAGAAAAAATATATATAATGCCTTTAAAATACAAATTTCTTTAAAATTGATTCAAATAAATACAATAAATAAATGCACTTTATGTACAAATATGCATACTCTCAACTCACAACACTAAACTGGAATGAAACATTTAAATTTCATTTATATTCGTTCTAAATAACCAATCTCTTCCCAAAATATCAAAATCTTTTACCCAACCTTAAAAGTGTTTCTAATTACTCTACCTTTGATATAATTTTTAACATAACTAATTTCTAAAAGCCTATAATTGTCCGAATATGAGAACAGTTCTATTGATAAAAATTAAAGTCCATGTTATCTTCTTTTATGTCCAGATCTAATTCTTCTGTTTCTTTTTCCACTTCTATTCTGCAATCTTCTGTTTGAACGCTTGTCTCTATCTTGACACCTATCCTCGTCTGGGTGGCTGCTGTTACAAGCACAACCCTCTTATCCTCAGTTTGCGTAGACATTTGTTGAAGTTGAAGCACTTCTGTCTGTGTCTCTTATGTCTTCAAACTGTGAAAAGATGGATCTGATATTAAGGTAGCAGACAGTTCCATCGGGCAGAATACACAATTCGTCTTTCTTTACACAACCATATACTTTTACTGTTAGCAATTCACTACCTGTATACTTTCCCGTCTTCTTTGCATTCTCAGCTACTAACAGACCTTTGGAGGCTTCATAGGAACACTGGAAGCGGGAGGGTGGGCCTAAAATATGTCTTCAGGACAGACTTCATCCCCAATAGCAGGCAATTCCAAATGCTTACTATCCCTAATAATACTAGTAACTGTGGATGGTTCTGTAGTTGGTTGCTCGGATACCATAATGGGTTCTATGAGCTCTTCCACTGCCTGTCTTGTAGGCGAGTCAAATAGATCGACTAGCTTTTTCTTAACTGGTGACAGGGAGCTATAATCTCCAATTCCCATAGAAACACTGCAAGGGGATATTTTGGACAGTGGCGAAATATGTTTTACAGATTTTGTCAGTATTGGTGTAGTTGGCGGTGTTCTTAGCCTAGTGATAGTGCAGCTTTGTCTTTTATGGAAATAAGATGTTGGCACTGGTGTTCTGGTTGGATTTTCTGGTATTATAAGTTATCGGTCTTTTGTTCTGGGGTTCATGATGTCTGTGAACATTCTTCTCATGAACCATCAAGCGGAAAGTACGAGCAAAATCTGCATTGCAGCATCTTCTTAAGATGTTTGTCCCTAACATGTCTGGTTAAAGGAAAATCACACTATTTATACTACCAATAATAATTCATTGAAATTTTGCTTGCGGACAGATCTTTTTAATTACTTAAAACAATACTTTAAGAATTGCGTTATACCGAAATAAAGAAATAGTGCTCTAAAATGCTTAAAGAAGGCTAAATAATTGAAAAATGATGTTTAACTGGTTTAACTAAAACCGTCATTATTAACTTTTACCTTGTACACATTTATTTTTCTCAGTTTCCTTATTTTTTAAGGCCTTTTTACATTTCCCGCCATTTTTAATTGCTATTTATTATAGATTTTTGTTGAAATAAAAAAAATCTACGAATGTTTTTTTCCATCAGACATCTTCATAAGTTGCAGCTTATGGGGAATTTTAAAAGCATAAATAAAAAAGGAGGTCACTGATCTTTTAAATCCGCTACAACGGAAATAATCTTATTATCGTTTTTTTGAGGGAATTATAACTTTTTATCTTAACGTTATAGAACGACGTTGCTAGCATAGCAGTATTTCTTGCAATGCTTTAAACTATTGGGGTAAACCTTTTCACTAAAAAAATATATTAAAAACATTTTTTCAAGGTATTTTGTTCGTTGTGAGCCAAGGCTCCGTGTTGAAGGCCATACATCGACCTATAATGTTTTACTTTTATAAATTGTTATTTGGATGAAGAGTTGGTTCACTGGCACTCGCACATATCTACTCTGAATATTCATTGTTAAACACAGCAACAGTTTATTATAATGTTATTGTCAAAGTTGAAGTCATCTAAACAAATTTAATTGCATTCGTCGTTGTTATAGGAAAAACGAATATTTTAATAAAAAATTAATTTACGGCTTGCAGATTAAGAATCTTCTTCGGAAGATTGAGGGTTCCTGGGCTGAAAATAACACGTTCCATTTAGATTACAAACAGAATAAATTCACTAACTTGTCCATTTTCACCAGGAAGATAAAACCTGAAATGCCGTGTTTAAGAAGCCACAATATCCGCTCTTTAAAAAACAAGGCCTCAATGACACCGTTTTTGGAAAAAAAATTAAAATTGGCTTACATATCTGTAATTACAAAACGCTCCATAATCGGAACAAATTAAGTTCGAGTTCCAGTTAAATTTTCAGTTAAAATTCAAGTTTATTTTTTATTTCGAATATTTATTCTAGTGAAGTTCTAGTTAATAGAGATTATTAAAATTTTATATTTTCAATAATCTGGTTTAATTCAATCGAATATTTGTGTGGGTGCGTGGGTGTTGCAGTCTGTAGCTCATTGCCATATTCGGCATGGCCATAGATGGCGCTCGCAGCTTGAATCAGATTTTTGGAATTTCCGTATCAGCTTGAATTAGAATTTTGGAATTCCCGTATCGGGCACTTGTTAATTTGCTGTCGACTTGAAAGCAGTTGTTTCACAAATAAGTTAAACTATTTCATTTAAAAGAAAAAGAAAAGATGCCAAACAAAAGAAATGCCATAGGATCGCCATCCAGGGTCATGGGAAAGAAGAGAAGAACGGCTAACAGGACAGGCGGACAGAGAATGCAGAACGAGGAAATCCCACAAAAGAAGGATGGAGCTGGACGGAGAAGAACTGCCAAGAAAACACAAGGGGTCGGACATGTGGTGGCAGAAGGACCGGTGGAAACTACTGATTTCTCATCAGGTAATGAGTCGGAGGAGGATGCACGAGCGTTCCCCTCTTTAAGGCACGACCCGTTACACCAAAACTTTGAAATTGCAAATAATTCCATTGATTTCACTCCGTCTCAAGAATCTAGCATTCATGACACAGTGGGGGAACACGTGTCTTTTAAAAATAAAAAAAAATAAAATTTGGGAGGGAAAGTTTATTGAGCTTCATTCTCTTTTGAGAACGCGAAAAGCAATGGAAGAGGTGGACGAGGGCGATTTGAAATTAAAAAGGGGAAACATTTGCATTGAAAAAAGATCGTCGAGTGTTTATTTGTCCATAAATGAATGGACTTCAGCATTCATGGTTTTTATGAGTGTCTACATTGAGAAATACAGCACACGGGCACAGGAATTGTTAAAATATATGCGCGATATAAGACTAGCGGCAACGAGGTCAGAAAACTGGGCCACCTATGACGAGCAATTTAGGCTAAAAATAGAAAAGAATCCAAATTTATCTTGGGGAAATATACACGGTGAATATTGGCTATTACACATCACATCTCCCATAGTACAAAACTGTGTGTCAGTGCAATCATAGGGTGACAGAACAAATACACAACATCCGCTAATCTGATGATTATAAATTCCTAACTGTCAGTATTAATTATAAGTCAAGTCAACTATAAAAGTGATAACGTATAATGTTAACATAATTTAACAATCCTCCCTCTTTTAATTTAGAAGATCAAGATAAACAAGATTAATCTCTAGTGAATGAAAGTCATAAATTCAATTTGCACTCAATTGAACTAAATAGCTACAAGTTTTACTGTCTATATTTTTAATGTTCAATTATGAAATCCTAAACCTACAGTGATATCACTACACTAACTTAACCACAAATATTTACAGTCATATGTTTCTAATAAGTCTCTCTGGTGCCTTTCTTACTATTTCTGTGCGGTGCATAACGATAGTATCATTAGCATTTTCAACTGTTTTATTTTTGGTTATTTTAGTTTGTTCGGATTCATTGTTATTTTCAGAGTTTTCGGTATCGCAATTGAATTACATGTTGGTATTGTTATGAATTCAGTGTCAATATCAGATATGGTAATTTTAAATATGTTTGGTATGTTTTTATTTTCCTGCGGTACGAATTCACGAATCTGATCAATATGTCTCTTCCATACTAAATCTCCAAATTGGACTTGATAAGTTACTGTTCCGAGTTTATGAACGATAGTTCCTTGTTTCCACTTGCTATTGTCTCTTTAGTCTCTTTAAGAATGGATGCAAAAAGAATATTTGTTTTTTACCATCTCCTCATTTTATTATTATTCTCTGTGGAGCTAATGATTTGACAGATTTAGAATTGACAGGGAATGGTTTAATTGAAAATGTAAAAATGGTCTACCCTACGTTACCAGGCTTTATTTAAAAAGGTTATTATAATATGGTCTTCAATGCTACAGTGCGATACTGGCATGTTGCACCCTTGGATGCGGGTGCAATAATAGAACAGAACAGAAAAAGAGAAATTTAGTGGCCAAAAACTTTGTTACAGAAAATTGGGGTAAAGCTATATTACATGAGAACATTAAGGCGTGAAGTGTCTTTATACAGAACAAATGGAACTAATTTGTCACAAACTGGAAATCAGGTTTTCTTGAATAATATACAAGGGTATGGGGGTTGAGTCTTTCCTACGCACACCATAATCAACTTTTCCTAAGATTCAATAATGAAAATTTTGTGGAGGTGAGAACCCATGTCAGATTTGGTAGCTGACTTGGGCTCTCATGTGGCGGTCCAGGGAGCTCGAGACTGGTAGTGATTGGGGGATTATTTCACTCGGCCCTTGCTCTGGGCCTGACAAGTTCTAAAACTTGCAGGTTTGGAAAATGTGGTTAGTGGTAACGGTGGGGTCTACAGATGGGTGACTCTGGGACCTCCTCCACCTCATCTTATAGAGGGGAGGCCTACACCTGCCAACAGGTGGGGCACTAATAACTGGAGCATTGGTAATACGAGTGTTTTCCCCGGTCACTCCCCATGGTAGGTGGTGGTGTAACCGTGTTTAACTACCAGGGGTTTTATGACACTATGTCAACATAGGTCAGCTGATAGCCATTGTGTATAGGTAATCGGTAGTCACCATGGCGCCTCAACAAAATATTATAGAATACTCTGTAGCCAAAGTAATGCCACAAAGTAAAAATGTATATTCTAGTCATGAAAATGTAAATACAAGTTGGTGTAATAAAATGTATTTTTAATTCAAAGGATTGTTTTTGTATAAGTTGTAAATGAAATACAGAGGATGGAACCTCTACACAAATGAGTAAAATATACAGAAAGTCTGTACAGTATTTGAATTTTGGTATTTGTGAATTACAATTAACAACACACAAAGAGAGACAACTCTAGTTTAATTTTTAACATATTTTAGAAAATACGTCAACAACTCTTGATCGTTGTTCTTCGTCTCATTGTTATTCGTTCAGTATTGATATAGGGTCTTCTTATATGAGTATTGCAATTAATAGAGATTATTAAAATTTTATATTTTCAATAATCTGGTTTAATTCAATCGAATATTTGTGTGGGTGCGTGGGTGTTGCAGTCTGTAGCTCATTGCCATATTCGGCATGGCCATAGATGGCGCTCGCAGCTTGAATCAGATTTTTGGAATTTCCGTATCAGCTTGAATTAGAATTTTGGAATTCCCGTATCGGGCACTTGTTAATTTGCTGTCGACTTGAAAGCAGGTGTTTCACAAATAAGTTAAACTATTTAAAACCCGCCCACCCTCCCTATGAGAATAGTTGCTGCTGTTTTTGTTTTATATTTTCAGGCACTTGTTTCTTGTATTTGATTGGAATATTATGGTTACCAGTATCCAGGCTGACCTTCATAGTATTGGACCAATACAGGATAATTTCGAATAAACTTGCGTTTTTATGAATTGGACATTTCAGTTATTCAGCACTTTTTAACATATTATGGACTATTGTGATTTAAGCATCCAGAATTAATTTTAGTTTTTAGTAATTAACGATTTTAATAATTGGAAAGAAAACAAGACACTTTTTAGAAATTAATCATCTTCTACTATCCTTAGGCGCAGAGTCAATTTTGAATGGGGGGAGGTCCAGGGAGACTGGTAGTGGTTGGGGGATTATTTCACTCGGCCCTTGCTCTGGGCCTGACAAGTTCTAAAACTTGCAGGTTTGGAAAATGTGGTTAGTGGTAACGGTGGGGTCTACAGATGGGTGACTCTGGGACCTCCTCCACCTCATCTTATAGAGGGGAGGCCTACACCTGCCAACAGGTGGGGCACTAATAACTGGAGCATTGGTAATACGAGTGTTTTCCCCGGTCACTCCCCATGGTAGGTGGTGGTGTAACCGTGTTTAACTACCAGGGGTTTTATGACACTATGTCAACATAGGTCAGCTGATAGCCATTGTGTATAGGTAATCGGTAGTCACCCTGGCGCCTCAACAAAATATTATAGAATACTCTGTAGCCAAAGTAATGCCACAAAGTAAAAATGTATATTCTAGTCATGAAAATGTAAATACAAGTTGGTGTAATAAAATGTATTTTTAATTCAAAGGATTGTTTTTGTATAAGTTGTAAATGAAATACAGAGGATGGAACCTCTACACAAATGAGTAAAATATACAGAAAGTCTGTACAGTATTTGAATTTTGGTATTTGTGAATTACAATTAACAACACACAAAGAGAGACAACTCTAGTTTAATTTTTAACATATTTTAGAAAATACGTCAACAACTCTTGATCGTTGTTCTTCGTCTCATTGTTATTCGTTCAGTATTGATATAGGGTCTTCTTATATGAGTATTGCAATTAAAGGGATGAATTAATTCCTCCATCGTTGATTTTCATCCATGGAGATCCCTGCATATGTTGCTCTTATTCATCTAGTTGTAATTTAATAGTTTTTCCCTTTTGATTGAAAAGTTACAGATTTTGGTCCAAGTCCGCATGATTCGGCAAATCTAAGTGCTTTTTCGGTGACCGGCTTCAAAGATGTTAATTTATAGTACCGTTGTGATTTTGCAAGTTCATCAACGATTTTTCCGTTGTTTCTTGTTATACTATGTTGTTGAATTATGTTCTTTATCCTCAGCAGGTCTTCATATTCTTGACGTTGTACGTTAGCGTCGTCTTGCGTTTATTACCAGTTCGGTGAGTAGTTCTGTATTTCTGAGAAACACGACATCAAATATTGTTCAGTCTTTCTTCATGCCTATCAGTCCTTTTCAGCTGGAAAATTTTTATTTGCGTATTCATTATATCTACATCTCGCTTTATAGAGTTCCGAGATGAAAGGATTGTAATCAGTTCAACTGTAACTGTTTATTTGCCACCAGCTTAATGCATTTTTCTAGTTACATGTCACCACACTTTGGGCAGTTGCAAGATACTGTCACAACAGAGTAAGTTCAATGTTCAAAACCAAATATCCCCACAGGAGAAATTGCGTAGCACCATATTTTTCTTGTAAAGTAACCTTCTTCACTGTTTCCTTCGTTCGCTATTATCTTGAAAACGTAGCTCTGTCAACTCCATGTCAAGAGTCAGCATCTGTTAATGGCGATGCTGTCTTCTTGAACATCTTTGGGTGGCATTTTATGTAAGCCACTGGTTGATGGTTGTGTGGTATCGAAAACAGGATTTCTTTTTGACCCAATTTCACCAAATTTGGGGGTATTATGTTTTTCTCCCAGTGTCCATACGGGGACTAGGTTTGGATAGTTTTACCATCAAATTTGTCAAACAAAGCTCTTGTTGCTCAATGGCCTTCCATTGTTGGTTTATAGTTTTTGCTGTACATTGACCTTGTCAGTAACAATTTGTTTTAGTCGTTGAATTTGTTCTGGAAGGTCAGATATGTGCAATTAATTATACTGGGTTATATATTTATCAAAACCAATATTTACATAGCCAACATGCATTTGTATGAAGACAAAAAATATTGATAAATAAAATGATTTGTTGAGCACAGCTTGATACGACTGCATGCGTAAAATATAAACGAGTCACTGATGATTCTCGAGGGGTACAATCAAAATCACGTGATGGATATACACACACCGGAAGTTACAGTCGAATTCGCCGCTTGAAAGGTTTGTAGTTGCATTTTCTTGTTTATATCAATTAAATTTTGATTAATAAGTTGGCACACCGAATGTCGGATAGTATGTAGTTTTAAAATACACAATTGTTTTTGCTAGAAAGCGTGCAGTTATTGCAAACACTTCGACACAGTTCCAAATTTTCGACGCATAACACATACACTCAATATTTTTTTAACGGATAACCACACACTTTGAATATTTTTAATCAAAATTTCATGAAATTGTTTTCTTTATGATTTGTTTGGCAAAATAAATGCATGTCTCAATTTAACACCGCTACTTTTGATTTGTACAATAATTTCTTTTACGATAAACGCTTGGTTTATTGTTGAAAATCAAATTTTCAAAAATGATACCACACACACCGAGAAAAACAACGGATAACACACACACACATTATTTAAGCTAGTCGCAAAGAACGTAAAAATAAACAATCATCATGACATGCAGTTCGTACTAATTGGTTGTCCTCATGAGTTTATAGTAAAACCATTCATTATTTAAGTTTATCTCGTATAAATAATGAAATTTTGGCTAGTATTTGTACATGTGCGACTTGTGATTGGATCATGCCATGCATTTACGTATTCTGTAAAATGTTTTTTTTTAAATTTTAGGACATACAATGACCAGAAAAAAATCAAAGCTTGTCCTTGAAGATATCTTTTTGATATGAAAACTTTATTGCAAAAAGTGCATTTGGCTGATTCTGTGTTGTGTACCTTCTCATTTGTGTGAAGGTCTTGTTACAAATATCAAGACCTTCAGCAACTTCGTGGGTTTTGCTATGCTTCGAACGACTGCTTCTGAAGCGGTATGCTTTGTCGCATATCTTGAAAATTTTGGAATTTATCCCTGTGTGCATATCTATGTGGTCTTTCAGATGGGATGCACGACTAAATGTAGCTTCACATTGGGTACATTTGTGATCGCCTCCCTTGTCCCCATACAGGCAGTGGTTCTTCAGATAGGCATCTGTTACAAATGACTTTCCACACGTTTTTCATATGAATGGCTTATGGTTTTGGTGTTTTTCGCTTGCCAAATGGGAAGTAAAGTTTGACTTGCTGAAAAAAAACAAGCTTGCATTCATCACATGAATATGGCCCCTGTCAATCATGCCTCATCTCATGTTGTCGTAAACCACTTCGACCTTTAAATTTTTTTCCACAGTGCTTGCACAAATGTGACATGTTCTATAAGTAAATAGAAAGAAAATAGATTTTTTTTAAATGAATATAAGAAAAATATAAATAATCTAACGATAGATATAATCTATTTAAAAACTTATCTCTCGTCGCTTCTATTTTAAGATATGTTGGTGTCATGCGTGAGTTACTACTACGGGAGAGGTTAACGACTATGACTGGCTATAAAGCCCTTTTACGGTAGGAAAACTGAAATTTGTGTATTTATATTGATATGCAAATGAGATGATTTCGGTTCTGTATGTTAATCAAATCTGTTCGCCCTTCGTTATACAAATGCGTTAAGTCCCTTCGATTAAAAGAGGGACGAAAGATACCAAAGGGACAGTCAAACTCGTAAATCTAAAACAAACTGACAACGCCATGGCTAAAAATGAAAAAGACAAACAGAAAAACAATAGTACACATGACACAACATAGAAAACTAAAGAATAAACAACACGAACCCCACCAAAAACTAGGGGTGATCTCAGGTGCTCCGGAAGGGTTAGCAGATCCTGCTCCACATGCGGCACCCGTCGTGTTGCTTATGTGGTTACAAATCCGGTAAATAGTCTAATGCGGTAGGTCAAATTCATAAAAGGGAAGGGGATTGTAGTTACGACGTAAGGAACATATCCGATATCATTTGTGAAACGGTTATTCCATAACGGCCAACCAACTCGTGATGGCGTCCGTAAAATTTACGAAGGGATGATTTCAACTTCACCATTTGGAACTCTTGGTTCAATAGCTTCCTTGTAAGCAGTAACCCTCTATCACGAAAATCATTATAGGAAATGCAAGCACGGGAATATCGTATCAATTGGGAGATATATACCCCGTATGCAGGTGCTGCTGGAATGTTGCTACTTAGAAATGGAAAGTTCACAATTGGAAAGCTGAAATCATCTCTTTTGTCGTAAAGTTTTGTTTTCAACCGACATTCGATAAACAATCAAGGTCGTGAAAGCTGCAAAATGTTTTTTTTTCGAACAGAACACCATTCCGAGTTCACTTGTATAAATTTTTAAGACCTCTAACCAGGTTTTTAGTCCAGTCAATCTAAAGGTAAAAAAAACTTTAAACTTTAAAGAAATTGCAACAGAATTAATGTATGTGTTTTAGTATTGTCTATGTATACTTTAAGCCATATAAAAAGTCTTCTTTTGTATTTTATGGGTAAAAATGGTAAAATGTATGACTCAAGCCGGAATTTTCGGCTTATTTCCCAAAAAAAGACTATAATAACTTTTGACACTTTTAATAAAGATTACAATGATAACGGACTTAATAAAATCAAGTAATAGTTTACAAATCCATTTGTACATGGAAAACTATTCAAACAACATGTTATAGGATAAAAGAATGCAAGAATCTTACTTTATACGAAAAAAAATACATTTGAACTCTTATTTTGATATTTTTAACTTTTTATCAATTTATTTTTCAATTCATCTTAGAAAGGTTTCATTTATATTTAGCAAATAATAAAGCAAATAGGTTTTTAAAGCTTTAAAAAAAATGTAAGCAAAATATAAAGAAAACATAGTCATTTGCAAATTTTACACAAACATGTTATCGGTCAAAGATTTTTCTTTAAAAAAGGAACATTGTAGAATATTCTGTAATTTTAATGATTATTTCTTATGAGTCATAACAATGTTAGTTATTGTTTGAAATAAAATGTTTATAATCAGGTAGAGCTAAATCTAAGCAGTTACAGAAGGTGAGTTTGAACAGTTTACTCCTCTACATTCTCCACAACTAATTGAGCAGTCAAGTCCATGTTTTCGACAAGTGCAACGTTTTGAGTCACAGTTTTGTTTACAATTATATCTTATGATATTTAAAAGTACTTCTGGTGCTGGTGGTAAAACTGATTAAGTTATAAGAAATTTGTTGTCACTTATAAACCATCCATATTCTTGAGCGTTTAAATCGTCACTTTTGTCAATCCATGTTTGATTTTGCAAATAAACTCTCAAGCTGTGAAATCTGGCTGCATCTGCTGTTGGATGTAGTGTATGCACCTGTACACATGCTGTTCAAAAACATTCTAAATCGAAGGATGTCTAGTCCTTCGTATGGCAGTCCTCCAAAAAAAAAAACAGGAGCTTCTTCACCAGCTTTTATAACCTCCACTTTGCTTTTATTCTCGCTCATGAAAACTACTGCCTGCTCCTTAAAATGGTCCTTGTTCATCACTTTCTTTAGGGCTAATCTCTTACCGATTCCATATACCCGTGATGTTGTATCGCATGAACAAATGGTACAAAAATGCATGTCTCTTCGCCCAAGGCTGTTTTGGTCATTTTAACATCCCATATTCTAAATTTCTTTGCTGTCTTCTTTTGAGTATCAGACTTGAAATAGATATTTCGGGTTGTCATATCTGCATGGTAGCAAAGGAGAACAAGATCTGTATCTTCCCCAACCAAAAACAACATCTTGACCACCATTAGCTGCACAAGAAACAGCAGTTTGAACTATCAGTGTATCGGCATCACCAGGAGCATGAAATGTTTTGCATCCCTTTTCACTTAGCTTGCTACTTAGAAGATTGATAAACTGTTGTTAGTTTTCTATGTTTGATAGAAATATTTCCTTCTTTGTTTTGCATGGCATATGCTCTGTGAAGTTTACCTTTTGGTAGACTGCACCTTTTGTACGTCGTAAATGAGTAATATCTTTTGTTGAGGGACCATCTAAATATCCATCAAATACAACGACCGGGTTCTTATACTTCTTTACTTCATATTCTGTATAGATGTTGCAGATTGATGAGAATGAGATACCTTTCGGCCATGGAATACGCTGTAAAAGTGACTCTCAATCTATATATATATCGCTTCTTTCTATTGCTGACAAGCCACATTCGCCTAGGGCTCATATATCATCAGCAAGTGTCGGGTTGTGTGCCTCTCTTGGAAAGCCAGATGCATCAAATATCGATGGTGGGAGACTGCATAATTCATATTTAAATATCTGTGACTTGTCTTAAAGAAATCATTAGATACTGTAATCAAGCGTTGAAAAGGAAGATGAGGATCAACTTGTACTGATTCCCCACAAACTTTTATTGCAGATTTTACGCTTAAAGTAATTGCATGATTTGATTTTTTGAAAGTATAATCAAGGATATTTTTACCAGCCATAGATTCTATTATCTTCATGCCGATTTCTTTTTGCCTTGTCCACATTTACACTAGATTCAGCAGTGACACCAGTTTCAATATTTCGTAAAGACTTGTCATCAGTAAATGGGTTTCTCTCCTGCAGAAAGGACAGAATCTTTAGGGTGTCCATTTCATCTCTGTTTTTTTTCTTGAATGAGACATTTCTTTGTGTTGTTCACTGGTATCAAAACCAACAGCAGTAAGGTTCTACATTGCAGTGTTGACATCGGCACATGAAGGCATAGAAAGAAGCCATTGTGATCTTTGAGTTTCTGTTATACCACGACCCCTGGTTAATCCACCAGACGTTTTCAACTTCTCATTAACACTCGTTCTATGACATGATCTGTTGTCAGTCCAGCCCAGTAACGGTCACTTCTCCTGAGGACATGATAACCTTCCAAAAAGATTCTATATACATCTGGGTGGTCTTGTTGAAGCATTTGCATCATAGAAATGTACATATAGTCAGATTTAGCATACATGTTATGACCAGCTGCAGCAAAATATGGTAACATGTCTTATAGAGTCTGTAAATGGAGTTCCCAATTTCCAGTTCTCTCAGCTTTAATAAATCTTTTGAGAATATTCACCATTTCAGAATATCTCATCCATAGTGAAGCTGTACGAGATACTTCTAGTTCCTTTCTTTTAGCTGCAATTCTTGCATTTATGTCATCTAGGATGCTGCTCTCACAAATGGTGTCGACAGAAAGATCTTCATTTATCAACTGATTGTACTGATTAATAGCAACAGATAAGACAACTTGAGATGAATTTGAAACATGTTCTTGTTCTTCTGTTGAGGTTTCTGCTATCTGGTTCCTATCTTGAACATGTTCCTCATTTGTCAAATGTTGTTTCTCATCCGGTAGAGGAATATCAAATGTCATTGAAACAAGTAAAGCATTCAATGCAGTGTCTACAATCAGATGTCCCCTTACTGCCCTAGCTAAAGCTTTTCCTGTCATCATATGGCCAACAGCATTCGTTGAATAGACAGTTTCTTAATCTTCATTTAGACCAGATCTACTCATCAACTGACCAATACTACCAAGAAAACTCATCTCGGAATGAAATCCACCTAGTCTTCTCCCGACCGGCAGTAAAACGCTTGCCGAAGTGGGGCGTCCGTTTGGCTGTGCGTGATGTATTAAGTTCGCAGTCACGTCCGGTCAGAAGGGGGACGTTAAATCCGATGCCTCGTGTAAAGAGAGTGCCACGCTCTTTGCACGTTAAGAACCTTTGCAACAACTCTTTTGAGCGGTCCGTAGGTGGCCTGTTGCAAGGCAATATTTCTGTCCCTATCCAATATACCCTCTTTTTCCGGTGGCCGTCCAAATTTCTCCGACCATCATCCCAGATGGCCTCTATTGTATCAACCTACCTATTGTTTTAATTGTGAACTTGTTCTCGTCCTGAATATGCATGAAATATTTGCCACTGGACGTTAAGCAACCAACAATCAATAAATCAACCTTTTTTACCCTCTGTTACTTTCATGTATGGAATTTTGAACAAAACATCTTGATCGATATGTATACCCTTTCCCCTAATATCCATAATTCTTGTTGCTGTAGCCTCCCCGTTGCCAGGTATGCAGGTAAGTATAACTCTAGGGCAGGTGTTTATGTTGATCATATACCCCTAACGACTCTGCATAATGGCTTATGGTTATTTACTCAGTTTAATACATTTATTTGACTTTATTTCAATATCAATCAGAAACAAATATATATATTCAAAACAATAATAGTTTTTTATTCAATAAAAAGTCAAGTCAGTAATAAAATACACAACGGAACAATGTAAAATCACTCGCTCTTCTGTTTGTTTACATCCGTTTGGTACAAGATGGCGTCCAAATCTCGCGGCAAAACACCTCGCTATGAACTTAGAAACTTCTTTTTAAAACTACCAGTAAAGTGTTACTTGGCCTGTCTAGCTGGGCTCTACGTATACCCCTAGGATTATGTATGCAACAGGTGTAAATATGTGTAGATATTTACCTTATGGTTTAGTTTCCTACAGGGATTGATCTCGTATATTTGTAGATAGGTTTATTCCGTGATTATCTAGGTCAAGAAGAGGCTGTAACCGGTCAAGCGTGACCCTTGTGGCATGTCTTTATTCGGGGCTCTCAGTCTCTACCAGGCCATACACGTCACCATTCGGGTCTCTGCTCTTTACCAGTAGATCACACCAGACAGAGGAAACCCCCTAGAACTACAGGGCAATTACACAACAACTTCAATATTTAAATTATTTTTTTCAAAACCAGTTTTTCTCTAAAGTGAATATTGATCAATATTTTCGAAGGGTTAAATATTTCTCAGTGGTGTCTTGCCATGGCTTTGTTTGAACTTGTTAGTTTGCTTTTTGGTCTTGAATGTTTGTCTCTAATATTTTATTAACTGTGCATTTGCAATCAGATATCGCAGATCAAATTTATTCGTTCATTGTGTATTAATTTACGTTTTTTGATTGAGTTAAGACTGCCAATTGATATTTTATCGTGTATTTTTCTATGTTGTGATGTCATGCTATTGTTTCAGAAAAAGAAAGAAGGTTTGGATCCATTAAAACGTTTAATCCCGCTGCAAATGTTTGTACCTACCTGTCTTAAGTCAGGAATCTGATGTACAGTAGTTGTCGTTTGTTTATGTAATATATACGTGTTTCTAGTTTCTCGTTTTTTTATATAGATTAGACCGTTGGTTTTCCCGTTTGATTGGTTTTACAATAGTAATTTTGGGGCCCTTTATAGCTTGTTCGGTATGACCCAAGGCTCTGTGTTGAAGGCCGTACATTGACCTATAATGGTTTACTTATTTTTAAATTGTTATTTGGATGGAGAGTTGTCTCATTGGCACTCACATCACATCTTCCTATATCTATTTTTGTCTTATTTTAAAAATATACTTCAAATTGTAAAAATATTCGAATTAGGTCTCGCCGCGATATAGCCTTTTTGTGCTGATGCGGCGTCAAGCAACCGAAAATCAATCAATCAATCAAAATGTAAAAAGTTAACGCCGACGACCACGGACGCCAAGTGATGAGAAAAGCTCACTTCGCCCTTCAGACCAGGTGAACTTATGATAGAACATAGGGGTGAAATGCAGTTGTTGGCTTTTATCTCATAACATTTAGAGCAAACCTGATGTGATGTAAAAATGTTCATTCGGTGATTTTCTTTGAGCTATACAATTTTCAGATGAATTCAACAACGCATTGTTGGGTTGCTACCACTAAAATAGTAATTTTTAGGAAATTTTGCAGTGTTTGGTTATTATCTTGAATTATATAAATGATAAAGATAAACTGTAAAAGAGCAAAAATATTCAGCAAAGCTCAATCTCCAAATAAGCCTGTATATGAAAAAAATGTCTATTGACCCCCTTCTTTTTTTAGGAGTTATTGCCCTTTAAATACACGTTTTCACAATTTGTTCATCAAATTTGCTTGCTTTAAAAATTAATATTTGTTTTTTTCCGTATTGGCCCTGTTTTTAAAGTCATATTAATATTTAAGAATGTACATCACATGGCAAATTTACCGTAATAGATAATTTATAATCATATCATGTAAAAAACACTTTGATAATATTAACTGTAATTCAATTGTCCACAATAAAACCTAGATGCGGACTTGACATAGTAATTATGTGAAAGTGTATTTTCAATGACTGTTCCTTGTCGTGTACATGATGTAATGATGTTTAGAAGTCAAACTATGTTTTACAATTTGAGTGACTTGAAATTCAAATTATCATGATTGCCATTCCAATGCACTTTATAAAAAAAAAAAAAAAATCGATTCGAGAGTCACTGATGAGTCTCTTGTAGACGAAATGTGCGTCTAACGCAAATTCAAAATGTACAAGCTTTGTCTAAAGTTTTATTCAATATCTTTTTTCATTTGACTTTTTTGTATCTATTTACATTGATCATGAATGATATCCTTCTCATTTATTCCAATAAAATTAACGGTACCAATTTTCTGGCACCAGATGCGCATTTCCACAATATATGTCCCCTCAGTGATGATCGTGGCCACAATATTTAAAATGCAAAGCTTATATAAAAGATGAAGAGCTATAATCCAAAAGGTCCAAAAAGTATAGCCAAGTCCGTAAAAGGAATCAGAAATTTGCATGAGGGAGATACATTCCTTAATTTATAATAATTTCTATCATTTTAATAACACAAAAAAAATCCGTATTTTTACGAAACGCGCGTCTGGCGTATAAAATTATAATCCTGTACTTTTGATAACTATTTACACCACTGGGTCGATGCCACTGCTGGTGGACGTTTTGTCCCCGAGGATATCACCAGCCCAGTAGTCAGCACTTCGGTGTTGACATGAATATCAATTATATGGTCATTTTTATAAATTTTCTGTTTACAAAACTTTGAATTTTTTGAAAAACTGAGGATTTTCTTACCCCAGGAGTAGATTACCTTAACCGTATTTGGCACAACTTTTTTGAATTTTGGGTCCTCAATGCTCTTCAATTTCGTATTAATTTGGCTTTTTAACTATTTTGATCTGAGCGTCACTAATGAGTCTTATGTAGACGAAACGCGCATCTGGCGTATAAATTTATAATCCTGGTACTTATGATAACCAATTAAAGTTTTAGTTTCCTCAATAAGTTTAATGTCAATATTTTCATTTTGTGCCACATTTTTTGCAATAGTATACCAAGAGTATGTTTCCTTAGTATAACAATCCGTATTTCCAACATTCCTGTCGTGTTGTGCTGTTGTCTAACCTTGCTTTTACAAAAAAAACAAAAATGCATTTGAACAGCATGTTTATTGATTTATATTTATACTAAAGTAGTCAATACACGATGGCTAGTGGTTGTTATCATGTATGTACATCCCGCACGCTTATAAGAAATTACATAACATTTGTTTTGCATTGTTTTGATTCATCATCTTTCAAAGTGAAAATTTCCAGGTTAAATATAGAAAATAAAATTTGGTCGATACGATGTTATAAAAGGATGCGATCAACGGTAGTATGTATTAAAATACAAAGTCTGTTACAACTGTTGTTGTTTTTACAAATGGGCTATTCCAGAAATAATCCATCCCCCCCCTATGGAAGACATGTTTATTTATTTTTTAATTCCATGGAATTTTTTTTAAGAAACCAAAAAAAGTCCTGGAAATAATTTTCCTAATGGAAAAAACAAGTACGGAAATTTCTAAACAAGGGATAAATTTTCTGGAAATAATTGAAACTTCTTTTTTTTAACCTATGGAAGACAGTGTAACCACTAAAGAAATTCCATGGATATTTTTCCAATCATGATTATTTATCTGGAAATTATTCAATACAATTACAATTGTTTAAATTGTAATTGTGCTGTGATGCAACCTAGGTCCTAGCTAAACATGTACTGTTTAATCTTGTATCATACTGTTACCATCATAAGCCATTAAGGGACCCTTAATAATTACCATGTTATGAATGAAAGAGATTAACAGGCTGGAAAATGTCACTATTTCATGCTGCATTATATATGAAAAGGGCATGAAATTTAGATTAATTATACCATTAGGTTTGAATTTAACAATGAATTGATTATATCTTAACTGTCTGAAACTAATCATATGTCAGTATTGATTTTTGATGTGGCTAAACCACAGTCATAAATGTATCGGATAAACACTAATTCTGGAGTCATCACATGTGGTATTCCCACTGGTCCTAGAATATAAGCATTATTTTGAGATTTGCAATTGATTAACATTTAAAAGATCTATAGTATACATGAAACAAGATACACATGATAAAGAGGAACCCTATGGCAAAGTAACTTTTTAACTTTTTCATTTATACACAACTAAAAGTGTATATTTCATCAAAACTTACATAGTGGAAATTTAAATACCTTTTTATAATGAAATATATTATAAGCGGACACATTATTCAAGGTATAGAGGAAATGAGTCTTTATAAAAAGACATTTATCGGAAAGTAAAAAGGTTTGTGTTGCTCCTGCATATGAGTTGTTGGTACACAAATGTTGCTTATGAGGTTTTATAACTGGTTAAATATAAGATTAAAGTAAATTAGAATATATACAAATGATATTATCTTATCATTCTTTTAAACAGTTTTAAGGCTAGGGTATTTGATGTCTCAGTTACACATCCCTACCATGACGAAAGAAAATTCTTAAGCCCCTTTTCTTGTCTCATCACTAAATGTCCAAAAATTTTGGTTCCAAAAAGCAGATTTAATACATTATTTCTAATATAAAGTCAATAGTACTGTTAGTGCATAGATGATACAAGTTTTTAACAACCTTGACTGACTATACAGCCCTTGCATGGTCGGTGTGGATAGATGTATAACCAATCTGCATTTTACACATGCCTGTTCTTGTAAGAACTTCAGAAATTCAACTATGTTTCTTATAATGTTTTTTGTTTTCTTGCTTTGTGTAAAATTTAGGCCACTAATTTTCTTGTTTAAATTGTCAAAACTCAGTGTTGAAGGCAATACTGTTACCTTCAATTGTTACACCAACCAACAGTGTTTGGTCTTGCATTGAGCATTGTCTCATCTGCAATCACACCACATCTTCTTATTTTGTTAGTGATTTGTTTTTATAACTGTTACAGTGTATATAAGTAAACAAAGTTCAGCATGTTTAATCCTGCTAACATGTTTAATCTCGCCACATTATTTATGTATGTGCATGTCCCAAGTCAGGAGCCTGTAAATTCAGTGGTTGTCGTTTCTTACAGAAATAAGGCTGTTAGTTTTCTCCTTTGAATTGTTATACATTGTCTTATCGGGGCCTTTTATAGCTGACTATGTGGTATGGGCTTGGTTCATTGTTGAAGGCCGTACAGTGATCTATAGTTGTTAATGTCTGTGTCATTTTGGTCTTTTGTGGATAGTTGTCTCATTGGCAATCATACCACATCTTCTTTTTTATATTAATTATAAGAGTTGTATAAGTTTCATATGGTTTATAATAAAAAAATCAAAGAGCTGCTAAATATATAATACAGTGTAGACAATGTCATATAATTAGATTACAACAGAGACAACAAGTCTCTGAATATCAAGTAATTGTAAAAAAAAAATAGTACAAGTTATTTGATATAAATTATGATGAGGACAAAATATTTGTTTTATCTCAAGAACATTGGATCTAATCACCTGCTTGATTAATTGAATAAGATAAATGATTTATTTTAGATCAAAGTGAAATTTTAAAATTTATCCAAAACAAGTTATATAAGTTATTTCCAGATTATTAACAATATCATCATGTACACAAAAACCAACTACACCAACATTTATACACATGTATATTTACATTTTGTATGGTATGAAATATTTCAAAAATGATAATGATATTCTACAAACTTCATAGCAAGTAAAAAGACATAAGAGCATTGTCCCAAATATGAATCAACATTTTAAATTTTATAGCTGTTAAATTTATTGCATTTATACACTTTTTTGTCATTTAAACCTGTATAGTCTGTTTTCGGATAAAAGTAGCACTATGAATAAAACAGTTTTTTGATTGTTTAAAAGATTAAGTATATTAATTTCACCCAGAAAAGATGATTTCAAGCAACTGTTTTGAGACTATTAAAGACCTTTAGCTTTATGCAGATAAAACCATGAGTATTTTCCCTATTGGGCAGAGGAAAATAAAAAAATAATTTCAACTATAAACTGTAGCTGTTTTAGATAACATCTAGACTTGCTACATGTCCCTTCCTAATTATGTTTTTTCTTCTTTTTTTCAATTTTGCCCCTTTAATAGTTTTACTGCTCAATTTTGCCCCTTTAATAGTTTTACTGCTATAACTAGGAGATTACAATTATAATGACATCTGCAGGAGGACAATCAGTAGGCTAGCACTTATCAGTAAAAAACATATAAATTAGTAAGAGAAAAATAATAGAAAGGGAATTGTAGCAAGTCTAGATAACATCATACTTATTGTTCTATTTTTAAAGCATTAAAAACAGAAACACTATACACATACATGTATGACAGGAATATATATATAAGCAGGAGTTAACTTCTTTTCAAAATTTTGAAATCCATGTATGGTTATCATTACTTTTTTAAGTTTAACCTGTTTTTAAGCTCATTCCCTCTAAAAGATTTTTTTCTGGGGACAAAATGAATATTTGAAAATGTAAATTAGAAAAAATAATAAAACTTTTGTTATTTTAAATGAAGAACATATTCACCATGTTCACTTTTTAAACACGAAAAGTAATTTATATGTTGAAATTATAAATACTAAACCAATAATACATCAATTATTTGCAACAAATACATGTGTATTGTCTTTAAAAGTTGACACTTTCAGATTTTTTACTTTTCCTTCTTTTCAGAATAAAAAGGGGATGAAACAAATTTTAGTTTTCCACTTAGAAAAGCTGAAGAATAATCTATATTGTATATAGAACCAAGTTCTTTTAAGTACTCTACTTCTAAAGAGTCAAAAGCTTCATCATACGAAACAACATTTCCTGTATACCAGCCAACACTCCAATTAGATGTTCCTATTTCTTCTCTTGTCCAATATACTTTAATTCTGGACCCTATTTCTTTGCATTGTTCATAATGGTTGGCTTCACATGTGCGTAAATCATTTTCATTTGTTTCAATTTTTGAGTGCAAAACACTATCCAACCAATCAAACAATGGGTCAAAGACTTCATGCAGGTTTTCTTCTGAAATGTGCTCAGGAACTTTAACTTGTGAGTTGGTGCGATTTTTAATATTGGAAAACTTTCTTTGACGGTAGATATGGTTTAATCTGTTATGGTGTCTTCTCTGCCATATAATGATACTGACTGCCTTTTCGGCTCCTTTTGATAATTTGCTAATGGTTGATTCCAAAATCAAATATGATCTTTTATGCCGAAGAAGGAAAACTCTCATTATCAATTCATCCTTTGTTCCACCATAATTCAAATTGTGATATTTTAGAATGCTTCGAAGCTTAAATATTGAATAGTTTGAAAGACTGCTTACATCTGCTGCAACACTACTCAAATTGCCATTATATGTTTCTTTCAGCGATGGAATGCACAGTTTCTTCTTTTCAGCTATTTGCTGCATAAGATCTGTTTTGGTGTATTTGCTGGCATATGTAATGTTTAGGTTTTTGGCAATGTCTTGAAGGTCTGCAAGAGACTTTTTGAAAAGTTCATTATCTTTCCATCGTTCCTTAATTTCATCAGCTGCAATCTGATGTTCTATTTTCTCCTCAATTTTTTTAAGTTCTTTTTCAATTTGAATAGGAGTCAACCATGACAGTAAAGCAGCAGAAGCCATAACAGTTTCAGGTATACTCACACACAATTCACTCAGCAAAATTAATGTGTTGGATGGGAGAAACAGTTCTTCCAAATCCCATTCACTGAAGGGTACTTGCTGTCGAGACTCAAAACACATGTAGTGTAATTCATCGCTCTCAATCCAACGCATAAAATCAGGCAATGGCTCTTTAACATATCTATTTACTTGAGTTGTTGGGCATTTGGTAAATATTGTTGCAGAGTATTCTGTTAACCATGCAGTTCTTACATTATCCGAAACAGAGTTGCATAAATGATTATAGTCTTCAATATAGGATCCTGCAAAGTTAGGTAGTAAATTCCAGGTTTGGCAGATGTTTGTAAGTAAAGGACAGTCTTTTACAAGAAAATCCGACTGACAGTCATTTTTTCCAAGTTCAGAAAGTTTCAGAAAATGCTTTAATTGATCTTCATCATCAAAAATATAGTTGTCTTTTACTCCTCGGAAACTGAAAAATTGGTTATTTCCAAATCTTGCAGATCTTAAACATGATATGACTTCATTTGCCATGCATTCCATATTTTCTAAATGATCAGAAGTTCCAGGTTTAGCATTTTTGTGGACAAATATCTCAGGCGACTTGAATGGACCATGTCTACTTAAAACAAGGTTTTCTGAGGCATGCGGTCTTTCAGCAGGATTGTCTTTTGAATTTAATTTTTCAAAAGAGATTTGTGTAACACTATCTAATGCCAGAAAATTAACAAGTCTTACTAATAGCATTCGTACAACGGAACTGGCTGGTGCCTCGGAAGGTCCATTATCCACCACAAATATCCATTTCTTCTTTAATTGTCCTGTGACAGAGTTGCGATAAAAAACATCAAGTGCAGGAATTGAAAGCAAGTGAAAAAGTTCATTGAAACATCTAAAAACTGTTTCAGGCTCATAAAAAGAAATATTGACCAGAGTGACAGGTTGACCAGTTCTCACCACATTCATAAGCGTTAAATTTGATGACTGCACGACAGTAGAAGAGGAGACAGTTTCCAGGAATAAATGTGTCATTGGTGTACATGCATTGGTTCTTGACTGATCAAACTGGTGATCTTGTCGAGTTTTGTCCCTCCAACTTTTGCCAATATTTTGTACAGGATCAATATCAGCACAGACTATGCCTTTGGCATCCTTTGCATCCACCAATGTGTTTTCTTTATCCGCAGCTGCCATTTCTAAATGAAAGTTTACATTAGATCTACAGTAGTGTGCATTTATTCTTTCCTCCATCATACCGACTCTTGGTAATGTTTTTAAAGAAATCTTTGCATTTACATTCTGTCCATCATGATGACGCTTTGCCTGCAGGGTGTTTTTCTTGAAATTTTGGGTGTAGGTATAGCATGTTGATAAGGCTATATTTGGTATACTGTCTGTGGCAACAGTCAGCAATATTTCTCTTGCGTCGGACATAGTTAAAGACAAATTTGGATTTTTGTACCTTGTATCATTTTCGAGCCTAGGGTGTATTTTACTTCCCTCTCCAAAGGCAAGCTCCAAAACCTCTGCAAGCTGAGGAAATTTATCGGCAATCTTTTGTCTTCCAGCACCTTGAGCTCTGGCTTTAAATGCATTTGCTTTCATTTTTAATATCTTCCTATTGTAAAGGCACTGCTGCTGTTTGTTTGTTAAATCATTCCTAACCGTTAGTAAACTCTGTTTTAAAATTTTGAATGAATGCATTTTTCTAGGAATTTCATCTCTAGCTCTTCTCCATGTCTGCTTGAACTTGGACCCCTCAATCTTACTCAACGCATTCACAGAATACAGCTGCACAAGAACTGCTCGTAAAATGCCTTTGTCTAGTTCAGTATCTGTAAACTGGAGATAGTCTTTTAAATTTTCCAATGTCTGGTCTAAATTCCTGTTTGCAAATTCCTTATGATTTACGGTATTAGCAATGGTATCAACAAATTCCTGAACATCACCTTCTCTGGATTCCATTATGTACCCTGTTCCATTTATGTAAATTTGCATTACAGGTAGGTACTTAGAAAGAGTTTCCAAGAGTTCAATTGATAGCTTCCGTTTATGAGTTGTCTCTTGTGAACCTTGATATTCTTGTTTGGATATCTTCAAAATGTCACACAAAGTCTGTGTCTTAGCTAGCGGCCCATTTTGTATTATATATGAGCCACATGCAATAACTCCTGCTAGATGACCTCGCTTTGACTTTTTTATTTCACACAGCATGCGTTTCTTTACAAATTCCAGAGCTTCTACCAATGAGCGGT
The DNA here is from genome assembly GCF_963676685.1 of Mytilus edulis. Lineage (NCBI taxonomy): Eukaryota > Metazoa > Mollusca > Bivalvia > Mytilida > Mytilidae > Mytilus > Mytilus edulis. The sequence goes on along the minus strand of NC_092351.1, from coordinate 78,455,782 downwards.
CATATAACTTTGATCTATTTACGCTTATATTTTGGTTTGTTAAATCTTGAGCAACAGGATTAAAATTTCTATTTTTATTTCTGCTTTCATTCAGCGCTGCTAACCTCCCTAACTTGTAATAAAACTGTTCGCTAACATCATACGGTAAGGTTTGAAAAGATGAAATTTCCTCAGCTAATTCCTTTGTTGTATCATTAACTAATGTGGTTTCAATATTTGATTTGGGTGGTGTTTCCTTTTCTTCTGATATATTCATTGTGATATCTGGTGAATTGGGTATTGATGTGTCACTGTCTGATAATGTACCATAGCTGACTAATGGTGTGTCACTGACGGATGGTGTGTCACTGTTGACTAATGATGTGTCATCAACTGATGGCGTGACACTGCTGACTACTGGTGTGTCACTGACCAAGGGTGTGTTACTAACTGATGGTGTGTCACTGACTGACGGTGTGTCACTAACTGATGTTGTGTCACTGGCTATCGTTGTTTCACTGACTGATGATGTGACACTGCTGACTAGTGGTGCGTCACTAACTGATGGTGTGTCATTTACTGATGGTGTGTCACTGACTGATGGTATGTCACTGACTGATGATGTGTCACTAACTGATGGTGTGTCACTGACTAATGGTGTGTCCCTAACTAATGGTGTGTCACCGACTGGTGATATGTCTATTCTTGATGAATTAAATGGTTCATTTGATGATGCTTCCTTTTCTTGTAATTTGCATGTTCTGATGTTTTGAGAATTTGATGTTCCCTTGACTGTCTGAGTTGGATTGAGTTTCTTAATCTTGGCTGGTCTTTCATCACACTGAAATTAAAGAAAATTTTTCTAAATGATACTATCTTAAATGATATTTTAAATGTTATCCTTTTATATGTATTTTTAATTTATTATGATTTTATTATGGATATATTATAAAAGTAACAAATAAAAAAAAATATCTTTTTGCTGTCAAGGTTCATAGTCTTTATAGTCAAAGTACATGTAGTTTATACAGCAAACTTCTGACAAATATTTGTTAATGAATCCCAAAAGCTCTAAACTCAACCATTGCTGTACGGACAAGTTAAGAGTAAGTTCAAAAACAAAATGTAACCTTTTTGAACCTCAGACCTGGTCTAATTATTTATAAACATTCAAATAATCCCCCTTAATTTTTTTTTATCTCAAATGTGCTCTGCCTATAGAGCAGCTTAAAACAAGGGCCAAGAATGGACAAAATTTTCAAGCTTGACACGGCTCTGAATTTGGATAGAGATTAAGTATTTTACACATAAAAGGTTTCTGACACAGAATAAATGTGAGTTGAGAACCTAAAAATTTGAAATGGGATATTTGATTAACTAAATGGTCCAATATCCCAAATCTAGTTTAATGGTTAAATTCAGCATAAAAAAACCCACACAAAGTCAACTTAACATTCCTTTTGTGATATGGTACCTGGCGGCTCAATTTCATAAAGATAAAATAAAATAAACAATGCTACAAATTTCCATTAAACCATGCAGAAAAATAATGTTCCCCCTTTTTTGCCTCTAATTTCTAGTTCCTAAAAGGAACTGAGCAACTCAGCCTTGTAGTAGTGTTTACATTATAAGTTATATTGAACAAAGCACTGCCATATACATTTGGACAAGTACACTAATATTGCCAAATTCAATCATGATGAGGTCAAAGATATTTATTTAGTAAGTCCTTCATAGTTAAGTGTCTTAAATTTTTTTTTTATGTAGTATGTATACATGTATCTCTTATCATTCAGATACGTTTATCACTATAAAAAAATATAAACATGAAAAGCCATATTTTATTTGTTTCTTGAAAATTTCTGTTGAAAGTATTGCTCTCATAGCTTGATTAGCTGTCCTTCTTCAATATTGGGTAGTTCATTAACTTTTCATAGAGGTATATATATAAATTTATAAGCAATTAAAATCTCGTTCGTTTGTTATTTTGAAAATCCTCTAGGGAGCAGTTTTTGAAGGTTTTGTGGAGTGAACATCTGTGAATACAGGAGATTGTTGTATTTAAAGGATGAAAAGAATGTTTAAGGCATGTTTACACTTCTCAAAACTTAAAAATGGGATTGCAATAAGAAAGTTTTGTTTTTATAAGTAATTCTTTATCTTGAAATTAACAATTATATTTATTAAGTGCTAATTCTTTTGCTGAGTAATCTTGCAATTATTTACCTTTATTTCTTCAGTTCTTTTTTTGACTCTAATGCTTGGGAAAAAATCTCCTAAGGTAAACTTTCCTCTTCTTGGTATGTTACCAGCCTGTAGCACATTTTTCTTTAAAACACATGGAACAAAATGGTTTGGAGACCACCATCTGTTATATTTTGAATTAATTACTGTTGTTGTCCACATAATGTGAATAGTCTTATTTGTTCTTTTTAATTCTGGGTCAACTTTTCTATGATATAGACTACGATACATAACAGTTCCTACAAGATCTGGATAGACAGATATGATTGTACATCCTAAAACATTTGACATAGCCATCAGATGCCACATTTCACCCCAGGATGATTTCTCAGTAAACTTTATCGTACATCTTTCAAAAATTTCTTCAATAACCTTTGGTATTCTCAATTATCAGCGGGAAGTAATGTTTCTGTGTACTGTGCATATTGGTGATTTCTACGATTAGACAAATACTGGTCCTTGTTATTTACCATTTCTGCAATTATACGGCACCTCAACTCTATATGTTGGTTTTCATATCCAAAAACATACATGGAACCACTCCTACACAAACAGTTTCCATCACCATACACTGGAGTTGGTTCAAAACCTGTACATAGTGGATCATCACTCGGATATAACTCCAAAGATATTTTATCTGTTTTACTGAACTCAATTTCCTTTACATCTGGTAGGACATAATCACTTATATTTTTCAATTCACTTTCAACCTCTTGTTTAAGAAAGGTGTATCCAATTTTCCCTGCTATATGAAATTTCTTCAACAGCTGCTCAAAAAACAAATTTCTTGATTGATCCATCTGTGCTTTTTATGTATTCTACAATATTTACAAATATGATAATTAGTACATGTATATTGACTTTAAAAAAAAATTGCATGTAAAGGGAAAAGGGGGGGGGGATATTTCTATACTTTTTTCAAGCCCCCCCCTTCAATATATGTCCCTTTCAAAATAGATCTTTTGAATTCCCTACCCTATTTGCCAACCTATGATGAGTTTTCTAAAAATATATAATCATTTTCAATAAAACATTGTATCAGTGGAGGCTGCAGACCTCGAGGGAAAATTATGGTATTGATATCATGGAACTTATTACTGATAGCCTGGTGTGATCAAAATATCAGTTGGAGATCAAGGGGGTAAGGGGTTGGTACTACCCCCTTTTTGTCCATTGATTATAATGGGACATAGTTAAACTCCTCTTTTTATCCTGGGTTGGGGAATTCACCCTTTTAAAAATGGCCTCAAAATATATACCAACACATGTATCAAAGTAAGTTGCATCTACAAAATGTACAGTGACCGAGAGCTCACCCCAATTTAGTAAATTGTTGTTTTAATGTCTTATCCTTTAATTATACTTCTATAAATAATGCAAATAAACTAACTTAAGAGTAAAAAAACTGAAGTTACTATGACTTGGCAGGGAACATGGGGGTAACAACCTTGACATGCCAAAAAGCCAGTATGCATTTTTGAGCCTTAAATAATTTAAATGGCATATATTTATATATGTAAAAGTACAAAGTTACATGTAGCTAAAACAGATTGTTCATGGAGATAAGGTCACTTTATGTTCTACTACATGATTGTTTATTCATATTTTTTCAATAATATTTTCGCATTTATCTTCATTTCTGATATAAATAAATGATATATAAAGTATATGCAAAAGCAGTTATACAGACTGTTAAAGATAGTAAATATATTGAAGTCACATTGAGATCCATGTGTTGTGGCTTTGAGGCATGAAATCTTGACCACAGGATTTAGAAGATAATCATACTGTAATGTAGAAAAGCACCTGCTGTGCTCATGATTGAATTTCAAGGATAAACAATTCACTATGTGTCTAGATATAAATTATTCCCACACTGGGCGTCTTATCTGTTTCCTTGCTTACTATATAGCTAATCCCTCTAATCCTGGGAGAAATGCTTGAAAATTTATAGAAAGTGTTTTGTTTTCCATTAAAAAATTAATTATTCAAGATCTCTTCATGAAATTTCTATTAAAAAACATATTTTGTAAAAGAAAGTCTAGATTTTTACCAAAATATAGAAAACACAAGATACTGAAGAAATATAGTGAAAAAGTTATTACACTTATACAGCTCACTTACATGTACATATATGTTGTTTTTTTATTCTTAATTATTTTGAAAAAAGTAAATTTCCAAAGGTAAGTGAAAAAATTGTTCCCAATAAAACAGGGGGAAGTATTAAACTATTTGATAGTGTGCTTCAAAAAAATAAGATTGCGATCAAATTTGAGTAAGTGAAAAAAAAAGTTTTAGTTAAATACTTATAATTGTCCCTAAAAATAGTGTTTATAGATGAATATATGGCTAAATCACAGGCACCTGTGTCAGAACAAAATATGTACCTACAAGCACATTAAACAAACAGTTCTTGTCATTCAGGATAATATATATCTAGAAGTAAAACAAGTAACATTTTACTTTGTAATGTAAAATGCGTTTGAAGTGTATTTTCAACTTTATATTTTAAAATAATTGTGTGGAACCTTTTTTGATATAAGGGTATAATTTTTGCCTGAGACCAGTTCTTTTGGACTAAATTGCTGAAAGAACATAATTTTAATTTATTGAAAACTCATTCATTTTGCATTATTACCAAAGAACATGGTATAAATTAGATGGTACTTAATGAAAGTATTTCAAACATGCATCAAATGGGTATTTTACAGTGATTTTTTTTTAAATACAACGTTAAAATTAATAATGGGTTTCTTTTTTCCCTGCTCTTGCTATAATACCATCTTGTTGGCTGTATAGGATTCCTATTTAAATAGTTAACAACATTTTTTTCTACTACATGTATAATTATATAAATTGTACTTACCAAACACTTAATATTTCTGGAAAGATAGTTTTACTAGATGTCAGTACTATAAATCTATTGTTGATGATGAGTATCTTGATGAATTTCATGAACAATGCTTGACTGGTCTACATGCATGTACCGTATATTATACATGTAAATGAAACTTGAAGCTTCCAAACTCTTCTTGGATCTTAGATTTATTAATTATCACTCTTGGGCACCAACTATAGTCAACCCCTTGTGGTTATGGACAAACAACTTAGCTTGAACCCTTTGATAAAATCTTGTTGTTTGAATGAAAGTTTGAATTTCTAATTAGTGTATAATTAGTTACATCAGTAATCTGTCATTTATATCAAAGGCAAAGAGCCTGTTTCATTCATTCTTTGAAACAAGAAACAAAATGGAGATGTGTATAGATTTTGATGAATTCTTTGCAAAATATGACCTTGGAAGTTTGAAAGAAAAGTTTCTAGAAAATGAATTTTCAAGTTTTTTGGCATTGACTGAGGTTTCAGATGATGATCTTAAGGAAATTGGTGTGAAGGCAATGGGCAAAAGAAAACAGTTTCTTGCTGCAATCAAAGATGTTACCAGAAAATCTTTGCAGGGTAAGTAGATAATCAAACTTTTTTTTAAATACAATAGACATTTTTTAACATACTCCATGATTTAAACATGTATTTCATAGTCGGTATATATGTAAATCATAGATTATGCATACTGACTGATTTTTCAGGGATTTTGCATACTTGTAATCACTAAAGTCATAAATGATTATATATAAATTCCCTGAAAATGATCAGTGATTTTAGATAGTCACTGAGAATTATCTAAAAAGTAATTGTACAAATTCTCTGAAATACTATCAGGGATTATCATTAAAACAAATATTCTGCATTTGGCAAAAATAACTCAAATACAGATAAAGGAACCATATGAATAAGTTCTTTATGGTCTAAGAAGACAGCTTTCATTTCCTGTCATTTAAAAATTCGTATTCAAATGAGCAGTTTTTCTGGTGATATTTGATTGAACTATGTTAAACCATATGAACTTAATTACATAGGTCATGTAATTTTCAATTACACTAAAGGGATGAAAGTTAGTGAATACTAGGAATTCAAACTAAGCAAATAAAGGCTACTAAAAAAGGCTCAGCAGAGCAAATGTTCAATAGTAAAGTATCCTTATGGTTTACAGAATAGAGAATAATTTGCAAACCGTGCAAAATAAAGTGCTAAAATATAAAGAATAGACGAAAACAGACCAAAAATAAGAATAGACAGTAATTGTGTGCAAAAATAAACAGATAAGAGAATAATTGGCAAATTAAATTAAAAATTTGTATACAAAAAAATTATTAAATAATAAAGAATAAAGAAATGAGGGATCCTATCCATACCTTCACACAAAAGGCATTGGATTACTGCATGTGTTTAAGATTTTTAAACATCATTTTATAGAATAAATTATTCTACTTTTATTTATTATCTCTTCATTCCAGTTATTATGTATAATCCCTGACATTTTTTCTAGTAATTATATGCATAATTAAATGAAACTTAATAATTATAGATAATCATTAAATTTACGAGAAACTTACATGTATCTCTTTTCTATAAATTCACTGTTACATATATGTATGATGTATCTATTGATACATGTCATTACATGTTCATACAAAAAAAGGGGGGGGAGAAAATATGTATATAGGTGTCATACCACCAATTAAAAGCCCCTATCTGTTCAACCAAATTTTGCAATTTTCACAGCTTTCTAAATATTTTACCTTAAGTATAACTTCATAGAAACTAGGTATATCCTGAACTGTACAGGTGTCACCTTCTGCATGCCAATTTTCAACATACATTCAAAATCATATAAGAAAGAAGAGAGCTCCCGAAAGGAGGTACCACTAAAAATAACCCCTTGTTTTCTCGAAATCTTAAATTAGTATACTATGGAGAGCATTGATCCTCAATTTTAAATGCAAACTCCTAGACAGGTAAAATTAGGCTCAAAATGGTCTTAATATATTTCTCTTTCAAAAAAAGTTCAATTCTGCAAATTTGTTGGTTAGTTTAGGTGAACAATGACATCAAATGCACTATTTTTTGTCCAAGTAGGCCTACTTTTACATACGTTTTAAATTTGAGGGAGTAATTGGTGGTAAGACACCTAAAGGTCAGGAAAACTATCAGAAATATATATATCAACCAAGTTTTCTCATGTGAAAACCCCTCACTCTTTCCCCGTAAGCATGCATATATATGTTTCTCATAATAATTAAAAGTAGAATGATACAACTAAGTGACAAACAAGCATTTGATTTACTATTATAAAATATATACAGTTATAAGCTTGGAGCTGATTTGATATCTTGTCATTTTTTAAATGTATTTTTAGTGGAGAATAGGATAATAGATGTTGCCAACAAATCCAAGACAGAATTTCATCAGGATAGAATTGATACAGTTGTTGACATTGAAATGCCAAAACTAAGTGAGCCTAAACCAAGATCCAATGAACCACCCTCTAAGAGAAGACTTGATGTTCAATGTAAGTAATAACAATACATGTATATTATCAATATATGGTTTCACTCCACAAATTTCTAAAAACTTCATTGTTAATTCATTGCTTTAAAAGATCAAGCTTTTGTTTAGTACATCAAGTACAAATCTATTTATTTCGTTTCAGTTGAAGAAGATGAATTTTCCTGTACACCTAAAAAGCAGTCTGGAAGTACAAGCAGCACACCAAGCTCAAGGTAAAGTTTTTCTCTAATTATACATATATATGTACAATATTAGGTCAGTGTCAGAAAAATATAAACTTTTTGGTATGAGGCTGGGAAACTGAGGAAGGGCTAGGTTCTACCAAGCTTTTCACAAGTTTTGTGTTGCAACTGATAGCTATTTATATTGGAACACAATTTCAAACTTTTTTCATCCCTTAATAAACCCATGACTGGAAAAAGTGTCACATATGTATGATGAAATTGACATTGCAAAAAATATAGCTGTGTGACTATTTATGGAATAAACACAACTAGTTGCAGTATAAATATACATCTGTCTTTAGCAAATATATAATATGGTGTATAAGATTACACTTTGAAATTTCATTCACACTTTTTGCTAAGCAGGGGAGGATCCAGCTATTTTAAAAAAAGGAGAAGTTCCCAACCCAGGACGAAGTTGGGGTTCCAACTATATGTCCCCATTCAAATGCATTGATCGGCCAAAAAAAGGGGGGGGGGGGGGTTCAATCCCTGGAACCCCCCACCTGGATCTTTCTTTAGTTTTCTATACTTGTGTTTCGCGAACTATTGTTTTTTGTTGGTCCTTTTCCTTTTTGGTAATTTGCATGTTAATATATATATATCTAAAAGAAATAACTTTATCTTATCATGTTTGGTCCATTATATATAATACCATGTGTATACAATCTTTAATAAATATAAGAAGATGTGGTATGAGTGACAATGAGACAACTCTCCATCTAAGTCACAATTTGTAAAAGAAAACCTTCATAGGTCCAAAGTATAGTCTTCAACACAGAGCCTTTGACTAACAGTCTAATCTATATAAAAAAGAAGAAACTTTTGAACTACATCAACAAACGACAGCATGATGTTTTATATTTAAATTGTCTAGTTTGTATTATATTATAAACTTGTTAATTTTCAGTTTAAAAAATTGGTTGGTTTCTCCAATTAATCCAGACAAGATATTGGAATCAAAGAAAATCCATCTGTATACAGAAGTGGAAGTAAAAAAAGTGTATGGGCTAAGAAGAAAAAAAATGGAATTTATGAACAATAAACTGAGAGAACTCATGAAAGATCCTAATATAAGAGCTAAAAACAAGACAATTATAATGGGAATGGCAGAAGTTTCATGGGACCATTTTAGTGCAATAGATGCAAAGATAGACATTATACAGGTTGACTCATTGATGAAGGCACTAGAAAACAGAGGCTCTAAATATAATGAAAAACAAACTAAGACAATAAAAAAAGATTCAGAGAGATTGAATAGAGCCCAGAGCGACATAAAAGTCCAGCTACACAGGATTAAGATGGCAAAAGAAACTTCCTATACAAGTGAACAGGAAAAGTTCTCCAGAATAACTCAGAATGAAGAGGAGCTCGTAAAAATGCAGCATGAGCTTCAGAAAGCCACTGATGCATTAAGGAAGGCTTGTGGGGTGAAAATTCTGGAATTAAGTCAAATTCTCCAGTCTTTGGAAGAAAAAGAAGCAGAGGACTCAAATACATTTCTGTTTTCTCAAGAATCAACTGATGAGGAAATTGAGGAAAATATTATAAATGACATGAAAAACTCTTGTGAAGGTGTTAATGTCAGTGATGATAACGAATAGAAAAATTATTTGATGTACATGTATACATAGGGGAAATTAAAAAAGTTCACATAAGGGCAATAAGTTTTAATTAAATGAAATAGCTGGGATTTTAAGAAACCTATTAAATATATATATATATAAAGAGGAAGGTGTAAAATTAGCTTAAAAGCCCCTTTTAAAAAAGTAATTTACATTCTTAAGGGAGCACCATGGACTAATCCACAACTCCCCCCCCCCCCCCTTTTGTTGTCAAATTTTACAGAGATTTGCTCCACTGTTGCCCGTCCCTCTTATGAATTTATAGATTTACAAAATTGTGTGTGTCCTCTTAAGATTCATGATAGATGATATATTTAAACATAACCTCTCTGCCCAAGTGTTTGAAATATAAAACTTGTTTTGATAAGACATATGTTAGATAAGGGAATCTACTTGTACATTATTTAAGCTGTGGAGAAATATGTTTCAAATTTATGTTAAATAATAAGTTTTATTAATTGAAATTTTATCTTGGAACTCCTTCCCCTATTTATTTTCTTTCAAATAACTTATGTTTTGTTTGAAGCTTTGAAAGAGAATAAAGTATGTCCTTGATGGTTATCGTTTAAATGGGTAATGATTGTAAAATGTCAATTGGACCTTTTCTTGAATTTGGTCAAAACAAAATCTACTAAAGAGTAAACCTTGACTGCTGAATTAATAAAATTTGCACATACAGATTTTTTTAAAGTGAAGACTGAAGGTTTTTCATATATATTATAAAACACTCATTAATAAATAACCAGCTTTATAACAGATTCTTGTATCCAAATTTGAAAGGTTTAAAGTTGTTTTTTCATTACTGCATGGTTATTAAATTTGTATATTTGTATATATGCTTTCAACAAAGATAAATTTATATACTAGTACATGTATTTATTTTATTTACTAGTTGAATGGAAATTTTACTGCTTATCCTCTACAGTTATAAACAATTTATAGTTAGTTTTCACATCCTTATGGTCAAAGCTTCCTGATGAGATCAAAAACAAATATTCTTTTATAGATAAGCCTATAAATCATGTAAATACATGATGAACAAATTGACCCCTACTGTGCCATTGTGCCATTATCAGGACTTGAGGTCAATTCAATTATACTGTACATTATTTATTTGTGAACACATGGACAGCATTCCATTAAGATTCTTGAATTAAGTTTCATGTCACAAGGTGTCATCTCCTGAAGGATTCTTTTGGTAGAGCAATATTAAATGAATTCCACATGTTTTGTAAAATTCCTTTAATTTGGTGATTGCTAGAAATACATGTATCTCAAGATTATATATAAATATATATATATGATCCTATAATAATCCTTACTTATTTTCGGAGAAGCTTCTGTCTTTGTTTTGACTCATTTTATTTAATATTATAGGGGGATACACAGGAAGAGAAACCCTTGTTGTGGGAAAAAATTATGTTACTTGTATAGGGAATCACTGAGGCAGCCCACGACACCATTTTAGAGAAAGTTCTGGATCTGCCACTGCATTGGCCTATTAACTATGCGACTTAAATCCTGCACAAAGAAGTGCCCTCAACTTCAATCTTTTTCACTGAGATTGTTTCTTACCAAAGGCAATGTCATGGTTTTACCAGGCTTACTCAACCAATAAAAACTGACAGTCAGGCCCACAAAATATCAATAGTGCTGGAGTGGCATAAGACATCAATCAACGTATCAATTATTCTTGTATGTTTGACAAAGTTATTGAAGTTTAAAAAAAGGCTTAACCCCAGACTGTTTAAGAAACACATTATGGTCCAGATACCAGGCTTAAAATTGTGTTCACCAGATAGTGTTCTATATATACAAAAAAGACTTAACCGTGATGCTTGAATCAAAAAGTTTAATAAAAGACCTTATAATTTATAAAGTATGAAGTTGATTGACCCAAAAAATTTTAAGAGCTTTAAATTTCACCAAAAACAGCTATGGTAACACAATCTATTCCTGGAATAAAAAAATCCTTAGTATTTTGAAAAATTCAAAGTTTTGTATACAATGTTTAAGTGAAAAATAAACTTAGTCCACTTGTCGTAGTACTATATATTCCTTTCTTTCCATGGTCCAATATATGAATGAAATAGCGAAAAAAGAATGAACATCTCTACATGCTTTTTTTTGTTTAGAAGAAGTGTCTGTTAGTTAAGCAGAATTCCATGAAGATTTAACAAAACTTTTAAAATGTTGATGATACTAGAGCAAAGCAGTGGCGGATTCAACCATTTTAAAAAGGGGAAGTTCCAAACCCAGAGTAAAGGGGGGGGGGGGGGTCCAACTATATGCTCCTATTCAAATGCATTGATCGGCCAAAAAAAGGGGGGGTTCCAACCCCCAGCCCCCCCCCCCCCCCCCCTGGATCCACCACTGCAAAGGATTGCTATATATACAGGTATGTCTAGCTCTGGCAGATCTAGTTGCAGGCTAGACAAATAGTTAATTAAACGGGATATGTATTAAGAATGTCAGGTTTTTTTTAATCAACCTTTTAAATTTTCAAAACTCATGGCTGATAATTTTAAACGTCATTTTTAGATTATGCAATTGGTGAAGAATAATTGCATTCAATATCTTTTAAGTTTCATTCCAGCTTTTGAAAATGGGATAATTCTTTTAAAAAACATCAGTCATTTCTTATTTCTATCCATTTTACTTATCTTAGTGATATTTGTTCATATAAATAAAACACTATAACCACAAATACTAAACTATTTCCTTGTATCAAGACTATTAATTAAAAAAGTCTAAAGGCAGAGATTACCACTGATTCTGTTAACAATCTATTTATTTATATTTAACAGTATTTTGCAATCTATAGTAGAGTCATGAGCCCACAGCTGGTCATTTCTGGTCAGTCTTCTACAATATTGTGGTAATTAGACAATTTCCTGCTGTGAAGACAAACAAGTGTGTTTGAATAAATGATGTATCAATTATCTGTTAATTGGTAAATGTTCTGGCTTTTTAGCTGAAGTGACCTAAAATCTTGTACTAGTTAGTCAATAATGTAATAGCACAATGACAAACCCTAAATTTCATCATAAATTTTCGATATCAATTTAAATTGCACAATTTATTGGTGTTAATTAAATTCCGCATATTTAAAAGGGTGAAAAATACAGATTTTGATATATAACTTGGTTGAAATTATAAATTCTCCTTGATTACATCAGAAGTGTCTGAAGCTACATTCAATAATATGTCAAGATTTTTCTTTTTTTGCTAACAAAGGTCATTAAGGCTTCAACTATAAATTTATCAAACAATTGAAGTATGCATTCAATATAATACTTCCATAATCAGACCAAATTTTCTCTTTTTTTCTTTTCTGTATGAGTGACATTTGCACCTGATTAAAATTCAACAGTTTTACATACATGAAACAAGTCAAGATACAAATTATACTATTTATATACATATATATATATATTCCCAAAAGAGGCAGGCATAGTCTGTAAAAAAGTTGTATTTACAAAGTGCAACATATTAAATGAATAAAACAATATGTTGAATGCTCTTTCTCTTTAAAAACTACATGTATACTACATTTTGTACATGTACAGTACTATCACTGTATACATTTTTGTACGCTTCCCCATCATTTTGAAGTCTTTGACGAAATGTACATACATAGGGAATTGATCAGAACTCTTTGTGTTTCATACCTGGAAATAATAGATTGCAAAGTATTTCTCTTCTGGAAATTCTTAACGACTACCAGTAAATAATATATGGAAATTACTCTACCCTTTGCAAAATTCATGGAATTTCTTGTGCACCAATAGACAAGAAGTTTGGAAATTTTTTGTAAAGTTTGGAAATTTGTCTGGAATTTTAGAAAAAATCGAGGAAAAAAAATCTGGAATTCCAATGTCTTCCATAGGGGGGGGATGGATTATTTCTGGAATAGCCCAATATGAACATGTCGCATATTACTGGTAAGTCTTTATTCTATTTTGTATTCATGAATCACGAATGTCTTTTTTCATTTATTTGTTTTTATGTAACGTGTTTTTATTTTAATTTTTTAATATTTTTTTTTCAAATAAGGCATTGATCATTCGTCTCAGGAATGTTATGGGAAAGGAAGAATAAAAACATTTTATCAATTATTTAGTGCTTTAATAAAATAAAAAATATAACCTACAGCAGACTATGACTTGTTGAAACTTAATGTTTTATTTTTACTTTGCAATAACTCAGAGAAAAAAATGTGTATTGACTACTTTGGTATTAATATTAATCAAAATTAAGCAAGAGAGATTAATGGGATATAAATAAATAAAATGATATACAGTCATATATGATAGACACATTCCTTGACATACTTTATTTAACCATTTAATCTATTTATAACTAGGAATTTCCATTATCTTATTTAAATATCCAATACTAAAAATAAAAACGCAAAAAAATACGATATATATTGTGTGGCGCACACTATTGTAATTAATGTACGAATATATGTAATGTTTAAATTAAACAATTTGTTTAAAATACTGATGATACTTCAAATTGAAAACAAGTTAAATATATTTAATTTGTTCACTATAAAACACAGGTACATAGCTTTCTTTTGAAATACAATCAATTTTCAGACTGCTAATGGATTATTGTCTTCCGGTGCTGTGATTAGCCAAAAGCTTTTTTTTTATTTCATCCAAACAGGTCAACAAAGTTAAAAAGAATTTGAAGACAAAAAATAGTCAATAATTCTCTCATTTTTAACAAACACGTTTGAAAAGGAAACATGATTAGCACTGGCCTTGCACCATTTATGTTTTACTATTAATACTATCAATAGGAATTTCCGTCAACTATTTTTAGACATGAATTCCATAAACTATTTTTAGACTTAAATTTTTAAGCTCTATTTTTAAATGAAAATTTATGATCAATCACATTAAAATGATATGTGGTATTCCCGTGACCTAAAATCTAAATGGTATTTTTAAGCACACTAAGGCATAAAGGTAATTTTTATTTTCAATTAAAAAAAAAGCACAAAGCATTAACATTTAGAGACTGCCCAGCGGGCACATGACGTTGTTTCAACGTAGAAAAATTGTTGAATTTTGGTTGAGTTCGTCATCAACGTTGTATATTCGACCACAATTCAATGTTGATTCAACGTCTTAATTTCAACGTTGAAATTTCAACAGAAAATTGATGTTGATTCAACGTCTTATTTTTCAACGTTGAAATTTCAACAGAAAGTTAATGTTGATTCAACGTCTTATTTTTCAACGTTGAAAGTTTAACAGAAAGTTGATGTTGATTCAACGTCATATTTTCAACGTTGAACCAATTTATATATATGAAATGTATGATATCATGTATTAATCAACTATTTAAATCTGTTTTTCTAATGAATTAAGTTCGGAAATTGAAGCAGGCCGTGTGATTAAGTGGGAGGGGGATTTGATGGGGTGAAATCCCCTCTTTTTTTTTTACGATAAATGTATAAATTGACAATGGCGGATTCAGAAATTTTCCGGGGGCCGAACTGACTGCCTAAGAGAGGGCCCGCTCCGGTCAAGCTTAAGAGATTCCCTTTATTATCAACCAGATTTTTCCCAGAAAAAGGTCAAAACCACCAGAACCGTACCCCCCTTCCCCTCTCGATCCCCTTTTTGATCTGCCAAAGAACCTTGCATGTTTTCTGATAATCACTTTCTACAAAATAAAATATATTTCTTCCATACAAAGGGTTATAACAATATCCAAACCATTGTAACAATTTAAAATAAAATTAATTTACGGAGATATTTATACATATTTATTGAAATATAATTTTATACATTTCCCGCTCTTAAAACTTTGCTACTCGGAATATCACGGACATGCTTCCGAAAGTTCGCGCATGTCGATTACCGCTTTATTCAAAGAAACAATATTGTTTACTGCCCGAGAAAAACAGAAGAAAAAACTATTCTACTACGTACGTTTACAGCGATGGGAGAAGGTAGCATGAGACATGAACACAGAAGTGAACAATCTGTACGTTATTTTATTGTTACAAATTATTAAGTACATAGGCAATTGTGTTTCTATCAACATATCGTACATGTATGGAATTTTAAATCCATGCAGTGGCAGTGCCCACACACATCGTTTGAACACGTGGTTTAAACATAAACAAGTATTTACTAATTGATTCTGTGCACATAGAGTACCTATAGGTTATTTATTAATTGACAGGTGCAGATAAAACAGTTGAAGGCCTGTCATTCACTTCCAGTGTCCTATCCATTTTTCTTATTTAAAAAAAGGGGGGGCTAGATATATAATTAATGAAAGCTGAAAGGCTAAATCCATTTACATTCCTGCCAAATTGGGCAATTATCTGTCACTATTTGCAAGTTGGAATTTCCACTATTTGCGGGTCGGGATTTCCCCTACGGAGGCAGTTGTGGTCCTTGGACTCAGAAAATTCACTCAAATTATCCGTTTTCTACACTTTCTTTTCGTCATGCTTGTAGATTCTGATTTGATATTATATTTGGTATATAGTTTTATCGTCACAAGTTTCAGACGAAGTTTGATTTTTTTTTTGGTCTGATGATTTTTTGCAAAGCATTTTCAACAATTGTACTTGTATCATCCTGATTATACCCATTTTACATTTTCTTTAAAAAACTAAGTTAAGGAAACTATATGATTTTCAAACAGGTAACAAAAACAAATTATGAGGGAAAGACTACTATAGATATAGGAAGATGTGGTATGAGTGCCAATGAGATAACTCTCCATCCAAGTAAGAATTTATAAAAGTAAACCATTATAGGTCAAGGTACGGCCTTCAACACGGAGCCTTGGCTCACACCGAACAGCAAGCTATAAAGGGCCCAAAAAATTACTAGTGTAAAACCATTCAAACCGGAAAACCAACGGTCTAATCTATATAAAAATGAGAAACACCTATGCACTACATACACAGACGACAACAACTGTACATCAGATTACAAGCCAAGAAAAGAGTAAACACTTAGTACAAATGCAAGAAAAGAACATGTAGAAATTGAAATTAACGAGCAAATTTTAACAGCAAAAACATCCAAGATGTCTGTTAAAAATTATTTGATAAACTTGATGCATTTTCATATTGTAGACTGTAAAATTAAAAACATCTTAAATCTGAATGAGATTTTTTTTATTTAGATGCATATATCTTTTTCAGGGTCCTCCATAATTCTTTGATTCAGCGGGAAAAATGGCAAAATTTCATTTGGTGCCTCAAAGTTGTTCACAATAATTCTTGGTGAGTTACATTATTTTAAATTCTATATTAGCAAGTAACTTTCAAGCAAAATTTACTGGAAAACAAATTTGAAACCCTGTTCATCCTAACCAACCTCAAGACTACTTTTTACTTATCCTCAGTAGCTGTATGAACTTTTTACGTAAAAGAAATAATTTTTATACGCCCATTAAAATTTTGACGGGACGTATTATGGTATACAAATGTCTGGCATCCGTCTATCCATCTGTCCGGCGTAAACATGAAAATAAGATTAAAAATTTTTGAGTTCCAGGACTTCGTAACTAAAACAGGGGTGGTTTTTTTCCACATGTTGCGCTGTATCTCAAAAACCATTTATGATTATTGTTTAAAACTTAATACACTTCTTAGTTATATTTTTCTAAAGATTTTTATACTTTTTGGTGATGATTCAAAATTTTATTTCATAGTTATTGAGTTTTTTGTAAAAAAAAGGAGGGGGGGGGGGTTTCACATGTCGCACCGTATCTCAAAAACTATTTATGAATATTGCTTCAAACTTTACACACTTCTTAGTTATATTAATCCAAAGATCTGTATAATTTTTGGTGATGATTAAAAATTTTATTTTAGAGATATTGAGTTTTTTGTAAAAAAAGGAAGGGTTTTCACATGTCGTGCCGTATCTCAGAAACTATTTATGATTATTGCATAAAACTTCACACACAAGAGTTAGACAACGAGCGAACCATGCGCTCGTGGCGCAGCTGTTTATTCACTTCTGTGATTTAATTGTTACTGTTTTTTTACAAACAGAATGTGTCTCAGAGTCCTTTCCTGGGTTGGTTGACGCAACCGAAACCATGATGAAGAGTGAAATGTCCAGGTTCCTTAAATATGCCCCTGAAAGACGTGAAGGTGGAGGGAGGAACGAAAAAAACAAGAGGCAGGATGAGGACATTTCAAATTCCATTCCAGATACTGAAAATAAATAAATGCTCTTTTCATCTTGTTTTTAATGACTCATATTGACTAAATAATTGCATGGCAGGTTAGTTCAAACCAAAGATTATAAAATTGGTATTTGCCGCTTTTCCACCAAACATATAGCATTTAAGAGTGGTTAGCCTCGAGTTAGAAAATATGTGTCTGGGTAAGGTGACATGTGTGAACTGTTAGTGAGCTAGTACATTTATAACCCTGCTCAGCATGTCTGCTCTCATGTTTGTCCTGCATATGCATTTGACTTGTCACTGGATGTTAAACAACCAACTATCCATTCATCCTAATCAAATATTTTAATAAATGTCTTTTAATCTTCTTTTTCTCTAAAAAAAAGTGCGTGGAGCATCCAACAAAAATGTGTTGTATTACATACGAAGAGCTGACCAACTTACACCAGAGGCGTTACAATGAACTGGTTGTTAGTCTACCAAATTGCTTTGAGCTTTTTAGATAATTAATATTTAACTGTTGAGAGTGGAGAAATATCATATTACTTGAGTTAGAGTGTCCTTATCTGTTTCTCAAATGATTTTTATGCCCCACTTACGATAGAAGAGTGGCATTATTTTTTCTGATCTGTGCGTCTGTCCGTTCATTCTTTTGTCCGTCCGTCTGTTCTTCAGGTTAGAGTTTTTGGACAAGGTAGTTCTTGATGAAGTTGAAGTCCAATCAACTTGAAACTTAGTACACATATGTTCCCTATGATATTTTAATGCAAAATTAGAGTTTAAACCCCGATTTCATGGTCCACTGAACATAGAAAATTATAGTGCGAGTGGGGCATCCATGTACTATGGACTTATTTGTGTTATCATTCCTTTTGAGGTCATCAGGCATGGTCACCTTTTTTCATGCGTCACACTAGGAAAATTCAGAAGAAACCAAGAAATTTTGAGGTATTGATAAATTTTATCCAATCATTTGCAGAGAACAGATATTTCACTAAATATTTTTCTCACACTGATCAAGAAATGTGAAAATAGCACAAACATTATAAAGAAACTAATTATCAACATTCTCAACGTTGTATCAACTATGAGTTTTCAACGTTGAATCAACGTTGATATCTTAACGTTGATGCAACGTTGTATTTTCAACGTTGAAATGACCTTTCATTTTCAACCTATATTTCAACGTTGATTCAACGTTTCAGCATGACGTTGTTTCAACGTTGAAGCAACGTTGATGTGCCCGCTGGGTGGTGACAACATATGTGAAACTAATTATGTTTTCAACAAAGATATAAAAAACTATACTGTTGCTTAATATTTGTTGTTACTGTTAAGAGGATGTCATGTGACCCTACCCGAGCACGCTGCCAAGAGAATTTTAAACAGTTAAGTTAAAATGAAAGAAATGAAAAATGATACATAGAAAGTGAAATATTGTGCCTCTTGAGAAACTATGTATACAGCTTGTTGTAATTTAATATTAAGACTATTATGGTTATTTATGATGAAAACTAAACACATGTGTTGTGGTGTTTACTGACCTAATCTTTTTCTGTCCGAAAACTAAAAAAGTCTACTTTACATTTTATAATGCCCATGTTTTCAACGGAGTTGGCAATAAATGTTTCCATTGTAGGTCCTTCTGTCGGTCTATCCGTCCGTTCGCACGCCCTAAAAAAAATTTCCGTTTTCGAACTTTAGTTTGTATCAACCAAATATTATGAGATATATATCCACAATTTCATAATACGCATCCCAAAAACAGATCAAGTTCGAATTCTGATGGCGTCACTTTTATTGTTCTTCATACATTCCCTTTTTAACGTTATATGCCAAAGGGGGGATTATGTGTGTCCGAGTTTGTTGCCCAGTTTTCTTTTTTTTATATATATATTTCTAAATAGGTTTCTTTACTATAAAACGCACCTATATATTATGCAAATTTTCTTACAATCTGGAAAGCAACGTCAATACATTCAATTAAAATGAGTACAAACAATTACCATTTTTGTTTCCGATTTATTAATTTATGATGATTAAATGGTATTTTTAATTATAAATACTGCAATTATTAATTTCTTAAATGTTGCACAAGAAATCCTGATTTTGCAGTAAAGGGGCTGTATGACCAGACAGCTTTATTTTTTTAAATGACAACGATAGCATCCACTTCATGTCGTCATATGGCCTTATCATAAAAATGGAAACACATATCGTTTTGAATAAGCAGACCCGGGATGACAAAATGTGAAATAACTAATAAAAAAGATCTCTCATTGTGCAATATTTGTGTGATGACATAGGATGATAGTATATAGATGATTGTACTGAGATTTCTTCTTGCAGGACCTAATAAACACAGGGTGCTTAAACAGACTAGCAGACCTGGTGTAAGTAAATTAAACAATCCTTACGTAAACGGTATTCAAACAATTGGGAAGTTAGTATCGTTTATCAATTAACAATAAACATGATAATGCAACGAGATAATTCCAGTAAATCTATCTATTTTACCCCGATTCAATATCGGTCTAGCTGCAAATCGTGAAAATAAATTAAATTGTTCCCCATAAAAAAACTTTAAAAAGAAATGGTCCAATTCTCAACAAGTACTTATTTATTTCTCTGTAGGTAGAAACGTTTGAAAATATTTGCTTCTATCCCCGTGTGCTTTTGGTTAATTGATACCATGGTATATTGTTATCTATACAGTCACCTAGAAACCTAGGATCAATATAAAGTTTGTTGTTTTGTCCTGCGAT
Source organism: Mytilus edulis (assembly GCF_963676685.1). Lineage (NCBI taxonomy): Eukaryota > Metazoa > Mollusca > Bivalvia > Mytilida > Mytilidae > Mytilus > Mytilus edulis. Next base: position 78,435,355 of record NC_092351.1, on the reverse strand, counting down.
GACCTACACATTTTTACAGGTATATTAATATAATCACCATGTATGTCCCTCCGGTAGAAATATCAATTAAATACTGGTTCGAATGTTCGATATGTTGACAAAAATAATACTCGCACCATTACTTGCATTAGAATGAGATTATAAAGTCAAAGACTGAAGTAAGTACTGAGTGCCGAGCGCTTTGCAACAACTATTTAGGGGACATGAGGCGATATAACTTGTCTCCATAAAATAAACTCAACTTCTCTCTTAGTATTGTAAAAGTCGCCTTGGGAATTTCAAAACCCAAATTGATATTTGATATCGGTGAATGCGACTGCAATACCCATTTTAAAGTCACGCAGGTTAATACAACACTCAATAATAGCAATACACAATCGTATTGAACAAACTGAACTTTGCAAAGAAATAAACGTTTACAAAGCCATTCAATGAATTCATGTGGTGTCATGGAAATACAACAAAACCACAACAATTGAATTATGCTTTCGTGATTCGGGATTTACTTTACAGGCTGTGTCGAGTCTTAAGATCCGGATGATATAATAGCGTTAGCTGATTCAGTGCAACAGTTAAGGTCATCTGACTCGAGTGTGCAAAAACTTAAAATGATATTAATGACAATTTCTCCACGGGATCAGGGTTAGCCAAATTTGTTAATTTACATGTTATCCGTAATCAGACAATGATGTAGAAACAGACATTTCAACACAGGTTTGGACTTATCAACTAAGTTGCATTTTTATTCTATTTCTAAGGATAGTCGCTACTTAGAAATAAATCCAGTGACCGAATATATTATAATATATAAAAATGTTATAATGTTTAATGCGCTCAACTAACAACAATCTATCAATTAATCCAATGACCGAAGACGTCACTGTAAAATGTAAATCAGCTACTAGTCAGACATCAATGGATTATTATTTCTCCCTAAAATGAAATAGATAAACAGTTTGAACTTGCACTTGATAATTACAATTAAAGTTATATTTTTTCTGCATCTATAAATATTCTCACCATAAATACCAGGATTGAGATTTATTATGTGTTCCAAACGCGCGTTTCATCTACTAAAAACTCATCGGTGATACTCAAATGAAGAAAAATTATAAAAAAAGTCGAAATAATGCAGGAAGTTGCATGGAGGACCAACAATTCCTAAAATTTAGTTTTGATAAAAGGAAGGAACAGTGAGCTTTAGCCATTACTTAGCGTCTGTCGTCGTCGTCGTCCGTCTGGTGTAAACGTTTGTAAAACGTGACTTTTTGCATTAAAGAACAAAATAAAATAGGGGCGAAAGATACCTAAGAGACAGTCACACCGAAGAAAGAAGAAACAAATGTTATGCCACTGAAAACTATTTTGTATTGCTTTACATATAATACTAAAACCATAACTCGCGACTAATATTTTTTGTTAACTAAATGTTTTTATTTTTTCCTTAAAAACGTAAAATATATAAAAAAAAATATGTATTTTAATTTTTTTTCACTGTTTTTTTTTAGTTTTGGAACCAGGGAAAATATGAATTTTAAAGAGTCAGCATTTAATTTACATTAACCAGAATGTGACGCTGCCACCAAAATAATAAACTTTAACAGTCTTTAAATTATGATTATAATAAAAACTCTTCCAAGAAAAAATTGTATACGCAAGTTATTTGACTGGCAAACCTGGAATCTGAAGTACAGTAATAGTCGTTTGTTTATGTTATTTATACGTGTTTCTCGTTTCTCGTTTTTATATAGATTAGACTGTTGGTTTTCCCGTTTGAATGGTTTTACACTAGTAAATTTGGAGCCCTTTTAAGCTTGTTGTTCAATGTGAGCCAAGGCTCCGTGTTGAAGGCCGTACATTGACCTACAATGGTTTTCTTTTATAAATTGTAATTTGGATGAAGAGTTGTCTTATTGGCAATCACACCACATCTTTATATATCTATCTACTGGCTGAGTAAAGTAAAATCTGTATGTGAACATCCCAGATTTTGCATGTGACTTGAAATACATAGAGCTGTGGTCTTGTGAAAGGATTAACGTTAATCATTGTATGCGTATCTGTTGTATATAATTCAATCGCTTCAAAAGTGCACTGGAATTTATTGTAATGATCATGATGTAAAATTGGCCATCTACATTTTTGTCGATTTATTATATTCTATTTTCATAACGTCAAATTGTCAAACTCCAAATGAGCCCTATATTATAACACAGCACCCGTATAGTCTATTTCTAAATTTAATAGCCAATATTTCTCCCTTTTTTATTATGACCAACCTACGATAGTAGAGGGCCATTGTGTTTTCTGGTCTGTGCGTCCGTCTGTCCCGCATCATGTTTAAGTTTTGGGTCAATGTCGTTTTTGATGAAGTTCAATCAACTTGAAACTTGGTATACATGTGCCCTATGATCTTTCTAGTTTAAATGCCAAAATTAGAGTTTTTACCACGATTTCAGGGTTTACTGAACATAGAAAATATTTGTGCAAATTTCAGGTTAAAGTTTTTGATGAAGTTAAGTCCAATCAACTTGAAACTTAGTATACATGTTCCCTATGACATGATTTTTCTAATTTAAAAAGAATTTTTATCTCAATTTTAGGGGCCATTAAACATAAAAAAAATGATAGTGCGAGTGGGGCATCCGTGTACTATATACACATGCTTGTTTTCCTAAACTTTTCTTCCTACTTTAACACATGTTTAAACCGTAATCAGATCTCCTGCAGTTCATCTGGCAATTACTAACGTCATGAATTTATTCAATTTATAAGCAAATGACAACTGTGAATTCCGGTCCACGTCTCCTTTCGGCCTAATAGGAAAAGAAGGAATACATGTAAAGAAATACTCAATCATAAACCCAGGATGACAAGATGAAAAATAATCATAAGAAAACCAAATCTTGATGTGCATAAACACTCATAACAATTGTGCAATAATAAGATGGTTATATATATATAGAGAGATAGATAGATAAGTGAAATAAAATTTCTTCTTGCAGGACGCAAAGAACACAGGGTGCTATAACAGACTAGCAGACCTGATGTAAGTATTTAAAAATAACCGTTACGTTAACTGTACTCATTTAATTTGGACGTTATCGATTATAAAACAATAACACAGCGACGAGATGTTTCCGGTAATCATATCTACTTTACCTCAATTCAATTTCGGTCGTATTGTGAAGTTGTGAAAATCATTTAATGTTTTTCGCCTTAAAAAAATCCCAAAAAATAAATTGGTTCTATTTATTTTATTTGTATTTGATTCCCACCTCAACAATTTTTTTTGGTCTAAATGCAGTATCTCTTGTTTCTATCAAAGTTGTTATCAGTTTTTATGGTATATGAAGCGATATCAATTGTTTCAATACCAAAAAAAAAAACACTTCTCCTGTAGTAGGGTAAAAGTCAACCTTGGGAATTTTTCAAAACTCAAATTGATATTTGATATCTGTAAATATAATGAAACTGAAACAAATTCCTGAAAAAAACATCTGATTTTTCAACAGTTTATATTTCTACGAGTTCTGAGTCTTTTAAAATTAAATCAAAACTAGCTAGCGTAACCTTTAAATACATTTCTGTGCAGAAAAGATCGGTGTGTTATTTCTAGATCACGTATCGGTCATACTAGAATAACATACGAATATCTAAAAAAAGAATCACGATGAATACTTTGCAACTGAAATTTACTATCAAACATGATTAATTATATTGACTTTGCTAATATTCAATAGGAATCATTTCAATATTAACAATATGTATGATTTATTTGATAGCGTTCTAATTACAAATAATGTTTCTTTCTGAAAAGAAATTGGAATATGTTATAAAATATAAAGATGTCGTATAATTTTTTTTTTTTTTTTATTTTAATCACGTTATTTATGTTAGTGTTTGATTTTTATTTGTGAAAAATCAATTTAGTCTAAACTTGAATTCGAGTTTATTGAAGGACCTTTTGTCTGATTTTAGTCTATACTGTAAATTGTATAAAATATTTGGATAAAGCGGTAATACATTTTTCATCAAATCATTACCATGTTTACATAATTACATAATTTACATAATACATGTATCAATCCCAATTTTAGAAATATGCTTTGATTTGTTAATTTATTCCAAAATATGAATTTGTTGTATTAATTTGATTGTCTCAATTTTTAAACAGAACACGTCTTGTTTTAATATTTAAAAAAGCTTTCACCCGATAAAGCCTTAATGTGCTGATGCGGTCTGACGCAATTAGTAATCAATCAATCCAGTAGTATTATAATACTTCAGCCTTTATCATGTCTCAGTATTTTTAGAGAAAATCAACTGTATTGATTAAATCATATTATAAGTATGAATATGAATGAAGTATTCTAAATCAAACGTTAAGAAACCAACAAGTAATCAATTATGATAGTGCCTCATTTGACGAAGTATGTATTAAGGGCAAACGTAATATTTAATCTCGCAGTTTTCACCTTATTCTATTTTAGGTTCAATATGAACAAAGCAGAATAAAGTCTCAAGGAGGGACTTTAACACCATGAAAATATTCGTCTGGTGGAAGAACGACGTTTAAATCATCGACTAAATACCTCCACGTTTCACAAGTGTCATATTGACTTTGTCAAGGATTCGCTTGTTTATTTTCTACTTTTGTATTCATATTTTTATATTCCTATTTTTCGCTTAATTAATCACTCGAACTATGGCTATTTTGTAACGTTAAGTGTATCGCTTTCAAGCTGTTTTTTTGTAAGAACTGTTAATTGCACTTTTTTACTCTAAATAGTACTTAAAGTTTTCAATTTAAAATTTTACATGATTATATAATCCTTTTGAACGGCTCTTTCAGTGAATAAAAAAATGTTCCATCAACAGTTCTAATTCTATTTTTTTTTTACATTATCTTTTTTTCTCTCTCAGATTCCCTTATTGACCGTTATTTAAATGGTAGTAAATAGATGTGCTTAATGAATCAAGAAAAATACGTCTGACACATTTTAAACTAACACAATAACAATCAAAACTAAGGAGTAAACATAGACTCCAAAAAACAAATGAATTTGCACCAACAGTTATAAATAAGAAATAAAAAACAACACGAACTCCACTAAAACCAGAAGTGAAATCAGGTGCTCCGGAAGGGTAAGCATGTCCTGTACCGTATACTGCACCCGTCGTGTTATTTCTTAGTTCAGTTCGGTAATATCGGGAGGTTATTATGACTAAGGAAGAATAATAGAATATGATTTTTGTCATAATGGCCAATCAGCTCATGATGACGACCGCGAAAAATCTTGAGTGATGACCTCAATTTGATTGATTCATAGCCCTGTCTTAGCAACTTTGCAGATAGCAGTATTCCTCGTTCAATAAAATCAACGTAGTTTGAGCTAGCTCTAGAGTAACGTATCAATTGAGACGCATATACGACATGTGATGGTGCCGCTGGTATTTGTTACACATAAATGGAAAGTTGACTATAGGAAAATTAAAATCATCGCGTTTGTCATAAATTTTAGTATTCAACCTACCATCAGTTGTCATTTAGAGAAAAAAGGTTTAAATATGAAGTAGATTTATCGGTGTCGGTAGTATCTTTTTAATTTCAAGTTCACTTGGATATACTTAATGTAAATGATGACTGAATCTTTTATTATTAAGAGACAGTGCATCATCAATATACCGAAAGGTGGCATTAAAAGACTGGACTAATCTCTTTTCTGTACTAGCCCTTGAATAAATTCTGCTTTATAAAAATACAAAAAACAAATCTACAAGTAGATGAGCGCAATTGGTACCCATTGGGATTCAAATAGTCTGTTGGATGACCAAACCTTTAAATTCACATGAGAAGTCTTATGTCATAAATCTAATATATGGAAACGTTATCATTGTCAACTTAAAATAGCCTGTATTGAAATCAGAAACGCAAAAACACACTTGTGAGTCAGTTTTTGTCAAAACTAAAAACGTAAAGGATCAAGCATATCGTTTTTGTGTACTCAACCTATCCGACGAACGAGTTTTGTGTATTAATATGAATAAATAATGTTTATAACTATGTTTTTCTTTATCATTGCCAATTTCATGTGAATTAAACGACGATAATCAATCCCATATACGTTATTCGACGATATTGTTGACCCTGTATGATCATCACACATATTATCACTGGCCTAGATATATCTGCTATCAAAATAACTATTAAAGATTAAAAACAAGATAAGATACGGCCGATGTATAAAAGGGACTGGATCAAAGTCTACAGGTAATAATTACCCAGTATTAACTACGGTTGAAGCTGTTTTTTCACAAATATGTGTGTTTCAAATATCACAAGTAAGTCTTATACATTAATCGTATTGAAGGGACTTGTACTTATTTAACGTGCCTTTTTTTATCATGAAATAATCTATAGTATTTTAAAATTTGCTAGCTGTTTATCCTAGTTACATATATACCACTAACGATTAGTATTCTTTTTTTTTTAGTTTTATCACAAGCAAATTTATATATATATCCAGGTTAATGTGTTTTTGTCACCTTTCACTTCAATACTACAGTCGACTCTCGTTATGTCGAAGTCAGCCGGACCAGAGAAATATTTCGAGATACACGTAGTTCGACTCAAACGAACACCGGAAGTTCGACAATCTAAGGGACACAACTCTTGCATAGCTTGGTAAAGCTAAAATAAATCCGGGTGAATATGACAAGGGGATCGATATTCTAGTATCAGATCGATGTATTTGTATGTCACAGTCTTTTATTATTATAATGACTGTTATTTTTACTTATTCAATTGTTTCAATTAAAAAAAAAAAATCCTATGGCTTTTCCAAGAGAGTAATTTCCAATCGACAGTTTCGTAATTCAGGTCGCTAATAGCTGACAAAATTGTTTATTCTCGGATACAAGAGATTTAAGAAAATTTTGATTTCTATTCATTTTGTTTAATCTCACTCTTTGTTTTCAAAAGAACATATAATAAGATTAAAGACGCCGTTTGAGTAGTTTTTAGGTGATCATCAACGGAAGCCATAATCCTCACTTTATACACACCCAAGCTCATTAGTGTAAATCACAAATTAATTGTTTTGTAAACAATTAAAATACTTTTTCATGAACATTAACAATTTATCACTAATTAAATTCTACAAAAGATAATCTTAGGAAAACACTCATGGAAATAGCATGTCATAAATCAATACAGTGGTCAGTGACCGGAAATTTAATTACACGTGTATTGTCAGATTAACTCTTCAATCCATTTAAATCCCGGAGGTCATGTTTTGACATATGTGTATTAGTTCGAGATAAAAAATGATTTTTGAATGCTTTTGTTAACCTTGGGACCGTAAATTTAGTTCGACTCAACCGAAATTTCGACTCATCCAATTTCGACTCATCAGGAGTCGAATTACATACTTTTGTATGGAATAAAGTTCGGGACCACGTGAAAACTTCGACTCATCCGAAATTTCGAGTCAACCGAGTTCGAGACAACGAGAGTTAACTGTATATTTTTTTTTCTAATATGAAAAAAAAAAAACACATCTGGTTTCCCTATCTTCCCTTTTTACTTTTACATTAATTATTTAAAAACTACGAAAAGCATGTCGCAGAAAAAAGGCTAATTAGTTCAATCAATCTAGCATAAATTTAACCCTTACCTTGAGGTAATTGCAACAGAAGATTTTTAAGTTTTCATCTTTAGCATTTTAACCCATGAATACACAAACAAGTCCCATCAAATCTAACTTGATGAAAACTAAAAAATCATGATTTTAACATTCCTATGGAGATTTACATTGATATAGAAGATAACTCTGCCATAAGGCAGAAAAGTCAATAAAATTGATACAAAATTATAACGTTATCGCTTCTATTGAACAGAATGCATTGCTTCTTGATATTTCAGCCGTGTTTAGAGTATAACAAATCACTCTAAAGGTGTCTTAATATCTTTTATCAACCTACAACCTAGATTTCATAATCATTAGTTGACCATTTGATAGATTTTTCAGCATGTCAAGGTAGAGAATCTCAAATTGAATAAAATTGATTAAGCATATATATTCCTCTTTTTGTGGTTTAAAGTTTTCTTTATAAAACAAGGTAGAAGCCAAACAAATATAATTTACAGATATAAACAATACCAAATCTTCACATTATTATTTAAAAATGGCCAGAAAGCCATAAATTTTCAATTTCATGAATGAAAAGTTACAAAAAATAATAACAATATCCATACCACTTAAGTTTGTACATTTCATCAGCGGAAGATTATATAATGTATTCAAATATGAACTTATTACCCATCAAAGAATCATATTTTTACATGAAATTTAAAAAAATCAACCATTAGGTGACACAAAAGACTAATTTTTGCAGAGATTTCTCACTTTCAAATGATTCAAAACATTTAATACGTCGATTAACACAGCAAAAACAGTGCTTACGAATTTCGAATAAAGAAATTCCTGGTTCATGTTGGTGCAGGCACTTCAAAACTAAAAAACAAGTTGTACAAAACACCTGAAAGTGAATTATAATTACATTATTTGAATAATATCCGAGAGTTTACCCCCTCACCTTACTCAGTTGCTAAAATTAGTGGTTTTGAAGTTCATAATAACAAACTTCAAGCAATAGAGAATATTTCAACATAATGAGTAGCTTTGAAAAACAGAATTTGAAAAATGAGAAAATAGGGGGGTCAAAAACAGGCCCTGAATTATTCTTTAAGTTAGATTTGATGGGACTTTTGTCTGTGTTTATTTGGGGCTTAATGCTATAGATAAGAACGACAACATTTGCTGTGGCAATTAGTTTGACGTTTAATATAAAAAAAAGAAGATGTGGTATGAGTGCCAATGAGACAAATATCCACAAAAGACCAAAATGACACAAACATTAACAACTATAGGTCACCGTACGGCCTTCAACAATGAGCAAAGCCCATACCGCATAGTCAGCTATAAAAGGCTCCGAAAAGACAATGTAAAACAATTCAAACGAGAAAACTAACGGCTTTAATTATGTAAAAAAATTAACGAAAAACAAATATGTAACACATAAACAAACGACAACCACTGAATTACAGGATCCTGACTTGGGACAGACACATACATCAATAATGTGGCGGGGTAAAACATGTTAGCGGGATCTCAACCCTCCTCCTAACCTGGGACAGTGGTATAACAGTACAAAATAAGAAACGAACTATAAAAATCAGTTGAAAAGGGCTTAACTCATCAGATAGACAAAAAATAAAAGTGGACGTGGCCGGGTACTTATACATCCCGACAAAAAGACACAATGAACAGATGAATGAAATGAAAACTTAGTTTTTACTGGACTAAAAGGGTTTTTGCAAAACTAAATGTTTTTTTTTTGTCTCTCATAGTTCTGAATAAAAGACGTGATTGCCAATCAACTAGTTAAATAAAAAAAAATATTTGAAGCTGAATATTAAAACAATTCGACGTGTCAATATATAAATCGAGCAAGCGCAATATTTCAAAATTATGCTCTGGCATACTTATAATAATGCATATTTGTCTAATTTCTGTCAATAATGTATGGGTGTTGTTTTGCAGCGACACCATGTAGAATGGTCACGATATATTTGTAGTATTAGACCAAATCTACTCTATACTTTATTTTTTGGCCTATCTAGTTAAAAAATAGTACCCCATTATTCTTTATGACTTCATCTCCAATTGATGTCTGGGGAATCACTATATGGTCATCATTGGTTTTAATTTTTATCACGTTGTCTTACTGTTGTTTTGTATTTGTAAATACTTAATTTGCTTTAGTCTAGGATTTTAGTATATTGAAGGACCTTTTGTCTTATTTTAAAAATATGCTTTAAATTGTAAAAATATTCGAATTAGCTCTCGCCGCGATATAGCCTTTTTGTGCTAATATAATGCAGGATAAAGCAACAAACAATCAATCAGTCATTGGTTTTCTTTCGAACGGCAGTAAAACCCTTGTCAAAGTAGGCTTCAATTCGGTTGTGTGGGATGAACAACATGTACATGTACAAATTCACAGCTACATCCGGTGAGAATTGGCACGATAGATATGATGCCTCTTGAGAAAGCGTTCTACGCTTACTGTATGATTTGAACCCTTGCAACAACTCTTTATGGTAATTCGTAGGTGGCCTGTTAAAAGGAAAAATGAATCACTTTATCTAATTTATCCTTCTTTTCCAGTGGTAGTATACATTTCAACTTCAAACACGCCTCTATCACGGGACCAGTTGTGTTTTTTTTTTCTTTTTTTTCTCATCTCTCATCCTGAACATGAAAATAATCTGTTTGCTAGTTAGTCCGAGATTACTCTAACGTCCAACGGCTGTTTTGCCAGACAAGCTGTGGCCGTGGGACGTCAGAGCTCGTCCCATATCAAAAAGTGGATATTTGCCCACCCAAAATAGATGCGCTGCTTCGTCGCTTCTGGTGCCAACTGACGGCCTTGGAATTATCTTAATCAGGCACCAATCTGTTTATTTTTTCATTTATCTCTTCATTTATGTAAGTTTCACCTACCTGTCAACTTTTAATTTTTCAGATTTATGCCATTCGGCACCAGAAGCGACGAATTAACGCATCTTTTTTTATATGGGACGAGCTCTATTCAAATAACTTTCTTTACTGTAAACATTAATCATAGGCAGATCAGCTGACACTTTTATCAATAACTGCACCTTAAATGCGTTAAATAATACATTAGAAGCGAATGGTAACATGTGGTAAAACACAATCACTTTTCTGATTTGTCCTACGACGATGACATTGAAATGGTTATCTTATATACGATAAACTGGAGAAAAAAATTGAGAATGTAGCAAACCAATTCACGATTTCCCAAAAAGATAGGTTTGGGATGGAAAAAACTGAGATCCAATTAAATAAAGAAAACTAACGGCCTGGTTGAAACTTAAACATTAAACTGAACTTGCTGTTTGTTTTTTGTTCCCAATATTTGTGTTGTGAAAATGAGTAATATAAAATACATTTATATTTTTCATTCAGGACTTAGACAATACAAGAGTCATATCATACTGGCAAATCTATTGTGAGTATTTTGCAAAGTTAACAGTTATCGTTTAACTGGATTATTATCTAGTCTTTTTGACAACGAGTGTCTTCGTAGTTTGATAAACGCGATAAAAACTGTTTTCCAATTCAGCAGTGTCGATTTGGATGGCGTAAAATTTATATTATCTTTCAATTGGAAGTCGCCCATACTTATTTCTGTTTTATTTGTTCCATGTAAGACATATTAATCGAAACTTTTTCTATGTCAATCAAATAGGACGATTCAATTAGAAAAAAACACTTGATATGGTATAATTGACAATAAGACAAGTCTCTTTCAAAGACTAAACTGGCAAAAAAATTATTAAGATGTCCATTACACTAGTTTGAACTTTGTTGGCTTTCAGTTCAATGTATATCGGTCATTTTTCATTATACCCAAACTTTTACAAGGGTATATGAGTATGTTAATCATTGTTGTTTTTGATTTTATATCCGTTATAAAAATAAATAAAGTGATGACTATATAATGATATGGTAAATAAATACACTAACCATCCGTTTGGTTAGAATTGTCACATATGAAGACTATTGTAAGTATTGTAGAAATAAAAAAAGGGTGGGTGCAGATATTGTCTCACTTCATTTATGGTGGTAATCTTGTGCCAATTATGCAGAGCATGCAAATCATATCGATTGATTCGAAACCAGACCTGAATATCTTCTTCTGTTTTTAAAAAATCAGCAGACAACATTTACTCATTTGTACAACATGTGATGTAGCATTAATCAATTGAGTGCAAACTATAAAAATATCATCCTTTTTAACATGTTCTATTTGATTTAGCCCTTATTACTTAATTGAGAAACATGATATATCATTTGTTTTCTATTGTAGGTTCGAAATGAACATTGTGAAATAACGTCTCGATGGGAGACGATTAAGCCATGAATATCTTCGTCTGGTGGAGGAACGACGTTTATATCACCTACAAAATGTTTCCACGTTTCACAAGTGTCGTATTGACTTTGTCAAAGACTTGCTTGGTTTTTCACTTTTAATGTCTTATAATATTTTTTTGAAAAAAGTTATTATACTTTAATGTCATGTTTAATATAGTATAAATTACATAATCTTTTCAACTCCAATTTTACTGATAAAATATGTGTTATTAATAGCATTATTCTATGTTTGCCATTCTTATTTTTTTTCACTTTTCTTAGCACTGTGACTATTTGATCGTTGTGAAAGATAACAAACAAAGGCGTTCAATGATTAAATATATACTTTCAATTGAAATGTTGAATCAGCTTTAAGCTAAGCGACTGTGTAGTATGGTGCTTGACAAAAATATATATGTTAATATTTTATTTATTTAAACGTGTTCAATATCTTTTAAATCATAGGAGCTCAAAGTGAGGAATAAAAGGCGTCAAATAGCAATACTTTGTATGTACGATACGTTGTACACAAAATGAAATTGAGAGCTGAATTGTGAATGGGCAATATGTCAAAGAAACAATAACCCGACCATACAGCTGAAAATCCAACAACCGGAAACTGGCCTCTACATAAACATGTATATTAGTTCAGTAAAAATTGACGTCATACTCAACTAAAAAGAAAAAAAAATAACTAAAAATCAAAAAGCATACCTTCAGTGAAACTCAGTTTAAAAAGACCGAGTCCGATGTGAGAATAAATATTAAAAGACAGTGAAACAATGAGACACAAATTAACAAAAACTACTGCAGCTTCAGACCTCAATTAAACTGATGGAAATAATATGTTATTAAAAGTTGCGTTTTTGGTAGTTGATGTTGCTATCTTACACTTTTTTTCAAAGATCAACAAACATAATTAAAATACAAAAAAAAAAAAAATTTCAGTGAACGTAAAAGTGAATGTAACGATCCGGTTAAATTCAATGACGAAAGGTAAATAAATAGATTTATACCAGCAACGCCGATGACTAACGTCAGTGTTTCCCTTTTTATATTCAACAGATAAAAATAGATCTTTAAAATTCCCATTTCGAAAAAAAAACGACAACTTTATCAACGAAATCTCATGTACTAAATATCTTATTTTTTGTATTTATTGTTTTGCTTAACTACTACGATATAAACTAAACAAGCTTTGTCTAATGAAAAATGCAATATTTTGTAACTCTTTAAAACTGACCGTTCTGCGTCATATCAACACATGAGGTCTTACTGTACTATCATGTGTTGTAAAAATTGATAAAAGATACCGGTATTTCATTGCGATACATAGGACGCGTGATTCATTTTCATTAATCTCGACACTGCACTGAAATTAGTAAAGCAAACATTAGCATGATTAATACATGAAAGACACAATCCTTGACATACTTTTTTGAACCATTTAATCTTATCATAACTGAGAATTTCCATAATCTGTTCTATCCAATACTAGAAATAATTACGCAATAAGGACTGATAACCCTTAATCATATGGAGTACAGTGTGTAATTACGTACGAATATTTAATATCTATATGTTACAACGTGTTTAAAGTTCATATGATACTTTAAATTAAAAACACGTTTAAACTGAGTGTTTCATTTACATGATAGGCTACGATTTACTACAAAACACGCGTACATTATCTTTTACTTTAAAATAAACAAATCAATTATTGACTCAAGAAACCAGTTTGAAAAGGAAGCATGATGAACATATATATGCCTTGTACTATAGATTTTTACTATTAATACTATCAATCGGAATTTTCATTTACTATGTTTAGCCATCAATTCCATAAACTATATTTAAACTAAGACTTTTAAGAGCTATTTTTAAACGTAAATTCCTAATCACTCACATGACTATACTACGTAGTATTCCGGTGACCTACAAAATATCAATGGTATTATTAAGTGTTAACGGTATATGTATACGTAGGTCATTTGTATTTTAAGACAAATACAAAAGAGGAACCCATTACTTTTTTTTTTTAGAGTGATAGATATATGAAACCAACTTTTTGTCAACACATTATACGGCTGCTTAATTGTACTCCTCGTTTTACTATTTGCTATTACTTCGAACATGCTGACCTACCAAAACACATCATGCTGATTCAATTGTACAGTCCTTGTTTTGAACCGACCGGGAGCATTTTGAATAATTAAAATTTAAAATAGTTATAGGGATACATAGAAACTGAAATATTATGCTCAAAGAGAACCGACATACAGCTTTTCTAAGAGTTAATATTATGATGATTTATGTATATCCAAAATTTGACCCCAAGGGTGACTGGTGAATAGAAATATGGGCACTTGGTTTTCTCCCGACCGGCAGTAAAACGCTTGCCAAAGTGGGGCGTCCGTTTGGCTGTGCAGAATGTATTAGTTCGCAGTCACGTCCGGTCAGAATGGGGACGTTAAATTCGATGTCTCGTGTAAAAAGAGTGCCACGCTCTTTGCACGTTAAGAACGTTGAATGGCTTGCTGCTAATATATGGTCAAATAGTTGGTAAAAATGCATGACATGAAATTATACTCGTATGAAGTGTGTTATTTTCTTGAATTATCAACAATTATGTAGCATTTGACAATGACATAACAATGTTCTATATATGTATCCGCCTGCAATAACAAGCTCAAATACAGATGATATCATGATACATGTAGATGAGGCAATGCTAGAGTAAAGCAAGAACGGAAATGTATTTCAACGGATTGTTGAAAATTAAGGATTCTGATATCTGTTGAGTAATAATTCTACAATGCGTCTTGCTGTCGTTGGGCAGCGGAGGTGACTGTTTTTTTTTTTATCTTTTGACATGATTTAAACAAAAGTACTTTCCAAAAACATTTCATTGTAAGACATTAAAAAAATGTTTTAATTTCAAAGTAAGGATGAACTGTATTGAAGATAATTTATTCAATGAAATCAGCTTTTTATTTTTTATTTGACACTTATATGATCGTTAAAATCCGCTTTGTTTATAATCTGTTGGATATATTTTCATTAGCATTCATACAACACCACCCTAATTTATGTTATATGCATCTATATTGATTTTGTTGCCGAACTATTATTGTATACTATTAATTAGATAATATTATGTTAAGTTCGGTGTTTTTATGACTTGCTGGGGGTAATGGGAAGCTATCAGATTTGCTAGTAGATGTTAATCCCGATGTCCTTCAAATCTCACAGGAAATTGCAAATACCTTTGTCTGCTTGTTTGTCTTATTTGATAGTTTTTGTTAAGCTTTTTAAAAAATCTTACTGAAAGGAAGGTATTAGGTATGATATTCAATTATAACTTTGTTTTGGTTTATTTAAGCGGCATGTTTTTATTTTGGTATTTTGCAGAGATTTTTGTAAGTTAAGCAGATGCCTTTGTCTGGAAATATTACAATTCTTAAAATCATCGACTTTCGTATAAAAACAACCTTTTCACCCAAATACTTGTCAAGTATATATGAAACTTGAAAGATGTCTGTTATACCTGTAATAAATCATTGTTATTAGATTTTGAGAAGAACTGGTGAGTAGTACCAAAGTTCAGGCCATAAATCGTATAATTATCAAAATCAGTGATTTTCATATAAAAAATCATGTTTTCCTCCAAAAAAGTTGTCCCTTCATTAATCCAATACTGTCTATTACTTCTATAAAGATTAATTGTGTTAAATTTTGGAAAATACCTGATGAGTAGAACAAAAGTTAAATTCCAGTAACTCTCTACAGAAAGGATTCTGATATAAAAGGTTACGCACAGAACTACATTTACATATGCACATGCAGTGACGATCATTGCGTAATAGCACCAACATATGACCATATTTTAAATGCCCCGTTCCTAAGTTTAAGTTACTGCAATTATGGACTAATTTGAACTGGGGGACATAAATGGCCGTTATCATACCTTTCGTTCGAACTCAAAACAACATTATTTAAATATGAATATAAAAATAAAAAGATAAAGTATGATTGCCTAAGAGACAGATACATCTCCCCTAGAAATCCAATAACGATGAAGTTAATAAATATAAGTCATCTTCAACAGTAAGCGATACATGATAACACAAATGTATAACAATAAAAATAAGAAAACTAACGATCTGATGTTCATAACTACAAACGAAAAACAAATTTGATTTACACAAGAAAACCCCCGACTTACAGGCACATATATAAAGTGACGGGGTTTAACATTTTTGCTAACAACGTAATTGTTGTGAAAACTATACATTTGTCATCATTCGACTCGAACCTCACCTACTGAAATCAGAAAATCAAACATTATTATATGATAGACAAAATCCTTGACCTAGTTTATATAAACATAACTAGGAATTTTCACAATCTACGTTAGGTATTCAATACTAAAAATAAAAACGCGATATAGCCTTGACATAGAATATTGACAACCCATACTCATGTGGAGTATATGTTTAGAAATTTAAATTTAGAATTAATATCTTCTGAAATATAGTGCTATTGGATAATTGTCTTCCGGTTTTTGAATTTGTAAAATTCTTTTTTTTTTATTTTATCAAACAGGAAAAAATTATCAAACAAAATTGAAGGACAAAAAGGTCAATAATTGACTCATATTAAAAAAAACAAGTTTGAAAAGAAACATGATGAACATAGGCCTTGAATTTTTATCTTTTACTATTGATACTATCAATTGGAATTTCCATCAACTATATTTATCCACAAATTCCATAAACTATTTTTAAACGTAAATTTCTGATCACTCACATGACAATGTCACGTAGTAATCCCGTGACCTACAAAAGATCAATGATATTATTAAGTGTTAACGGCTACACGTAGGTAATTTGTATTTTAAATTAAACACAAAAGCACGACCCATTACCTTCGTAGAGACTGATTATTTGATATGAAACTAACTATGTTTTTAACACAGATATTAATCGCACCCCTCGTTTTAATATATATTGTTAATTTTAACAGGATGCTATCTCAACCTGACCGAACACATTATTTTACAGTCTCTAAATTGCACCGGCCAAGTGTGAACTCACGATCTCCCACATTCGGAAAGATTACTCTACCAAGAGGACTTTAAATCATTATGATCAAATAAAACAAGTAAGAGTTGTACATAGAAAGCCTACATACATTTTTTCTAAATTTAGTAAAGGCAAAATGTCTGTAACTATCAAATTTACCCCCCTTTTCCTGTGGCAGTCCAAATTTCCCCGACCATCATCTGGGATGGCCTCTTTTATTACAAACTTACTTAATTTATTGTATTTATTGTTAACTTGTTCTCGTCCTGAATTTGCATGAAATATTTGTAATTGGACGTTAAGCAACCAACATTCAATCTATCAATTAATTAATCTAAAGATAATATAATGATGATTATTGTATATCCATCATTTGAAAAAAAGTGCAACGGTCTTTTTCACTCAATGGCTTCTAAAATTGATTGATGAAACCTAAACACATGTCTTATGAAGTTTACTGTCCTATTCGTTTTCTGCCCCTCGATCAAAAATTGTTTACTATCGTATACTTTATATATTTTATAAATGCCACAAAATTTCACCAGAGTTGGTATTAATTGTAACAGTTGTCTGTCCGACTGTCCAACCATCCATCCGTATCATATGTGAAATGGTTATTCCATAACGGTCAACCAACTCGTAATGGCATTTTACGAAGGATTGATTTCAACTTTACAATTTGGAACTCTTGGATACAAGCGTTACCCTACGTTTCAACAGCTTTAATTGAAGGTGACTTTTATACGTTAATGTATGTAAACATAACGAGTGATCGACATTGGCTCAAGTATTAAGCATATGATGTTATCAATATCAATATAATACTGTGCCAAAATAAATCCCCCTTCAAAAATCTAGTAGCTGTTATAGATTACACTGATACATTTTAACAAGAACTTTGATACCTCTGCAGCTTATGGTGATTGAATTAAGCTTTACCGCACCACGAGCTAATAAATTATAATGGTTTTACTGGCTATGCTAGTTTTCCTGTTCAACGGTAAGACCATATTTTAAAAATTATATATTGTGTTGTTTATTCCATACCCATAACTATATGTAGGTTATGGAAGTGTTGCACTAATATTTAATACAAAAACAATATTGGTATGGCTTAAGCTTGTACGGTTTGTATTTATAAACGAAAATAAGTTTTGTTTAGCAGGCAGTATATGCATGTTGGCCTCAACTTAATTTTTATAATTTCTGATTGATTTATTGCATATCGAAATATATACCGCATTTTGAATCATTTAAATGACGTGTAGCAATACACAGTTTATCCTATGTGTTGGTCAGAACGAAATTATAAATGAGCTGTTAATCTCATATTCAAAAAATGGAGATACGTTAAAATTGTATGAGATACATGTATTGTGTTTATTTAAGGTATATCTATTTTTTTAATGTTTGGAGTACATTTTGTAAACCACAATGGTTACAATTCTTAAATGTTAAAAACAGCTTGATTTTTTTAAGTTTTAATAAAATAAAATAAATGCGGTTAACTATGCAAATACCAGACGGTTCAAGTTAAATATGACATTGTTTACAACGTTCACGAAGGCCTATTATATAAATCTAAATATATTACTGTATAATTCATAAGAATAATTGCATTACAAAAGGTAACCAGTAACTATGTTGGTTGTAAACAGATTATAAACAAAATTAATAGAGCATTCGTATGCCCTTTAAGACAGAATGTGTGAAATAAAATCATTGAATGAGTTGCGTCATAATAGTTACAATGTGTGTTATCATTCTCCATTAAAAAGTTGTATTTCTTATTTATTACTTTCAAAGCTATTTATCGCAGAAGTCATCACTCTATGTTCAATTGATATAATTAACTCCTTTATTGACAATAATTTAGAGTGTTTTATAGCTTCATATAATATAAGTCACTATATACTACTTATACTTTAATCTAAACTATGGACATTTAATGAAATATAACTTTGAGGCCTGTTCATATGCATTTTATAAAATATTTGTTGAATTTCAATTATGTGAACTATATTTTGACACACAAATCTCAGCGATTTTAAGTTCATCATACGTCGAAAATGTCTGTAAAATAACGTTAATATGTATTATTTTGGGATCGGGATGAAGTTAAAGGTCTGTGAACAGTTAAAGGTCTGTGAACAAAATTTTTTCTATAATTGAAAAATTTAGAAATGATTGTTAGTGAAATGGATTAACTAACTTGTAAAAAAGTACCCATATGTGTAAAAACGTACTAAAAATACACAAACTAAAAAAAATGCATTCTATGCAAAAGTGACTTGAATTCTTATCTAAACAGAAGCATATTTTTTGTCCCCGCATAACATATGGCGTAGAACCGAACGTTCGTTGTTCGTGTCTCCGTTCGTCCGGTTTTTTTGGTGCTCTCTATTTTTTTTGCCTGTTGAAGATATCTATTTTAAGAAAAATGGCTTCGTAAGCTCTGTCAAAGGTTAAACTTTTTTCCAGGTTTATAAAAAAACTCATACTATAGATTTATATTAGCAATTTATCTAACATGTTTTGTAATGGTGGACGATCAACTATTTTTAAAGAGTAATGTCCCTTGAAATATGTGAAATGCGGGGAACATTGGGTCTCTGATCTTTAATGGGTTCTTCAGAAAAATCAAACTGTGGTATCAATAGCAATAGTTAAATATTATCATGCGAATGCATGTTACAAAAAAAAAACAAAAAATCACTAAAATACTTACCTGCAAGGACATTCAAAATACAATATTACATTAACATGTCCTTATTAAATATTTAGATCAATATTGGAGGTGAAAAATGTCAACAAAATTTGTCCGGAAAATTAAAAACATAGATATAGGAAGATATGGTATGAGTGCCAATAAGACAACTCTCCATTCAAATAACAATTTATAAAAGTAAACCATTATAGGTCAATGTACGGCATTTTTTAGCAGACTTACAGTTATACTGTTTTCTTCAGTCAAGATAAGGCCTATTTATAACGAATATCCGTTTTTGGGTTGTTACTCTGTTTAGAGAAACTAAATGTTGACTTGAGTAACTCTACATTAATGAATTTTCTCTGAATGGTACCCCTAATTGTTATCTAACACAAGCAAATAAATAGCGAACCTTTTCTTGAATGTTGATAATATACGAGGAGAAATTCTTGAATAATCCACTTTTCATGGAAACCAAATTGAATAGAAAATGAATATTAGCAAAAGAGAAACAAACAAACTAGCTTAAGACTTCCAATTGATATTTTATAGTTTGTCTTTCTATGTTGTGATGCTATTATATTGTTTCAGAAAAGGAAAAGGTTCACTACCATAAAAACGTTTAATCTCGCTGCAAATGTTTGCACCTGTCCTAAGTCAGGAATCTGATGTACAGTGGTAGCCCTCTGTTTAAGTATTTCATACGTGTTTATCGTTTTTCGTTTTTACATATATTAGACCGTTGGTTTCCCCGTTTAAATGGTTTTACACCAGTATTTTTTGGCCCTTTTATAGCTTGCTGTTCGGTGTGAGCCAATGCGCCATGTTGAAGGTTGTAACTTGACCTATAATGGCTTTCTTCTAATAAATTGTTACTTGGTTGAAGAGTTGTCTCATTGGAACTCATACCACATCTTCGTATATCTTAATAATAACATAAAACGCAATTTCAATGAAACAAAAATATTTATTATACAGTATGGTAAGGTAAGCTCCGGTTTCTACTGCCAGTTTACAATGAATCCTCTTAACATATAAAATTTGATTTATGATTATGACGCTATACCTGATGATATTCCTCGATCAAACTGTTTTACATTATCTCCCGAACATATACATTGTATATGTCTTATTTAACATGCTGGTAACATTTACCACATGACTTAAAGTTATCTTTGTGCAGTCATAGCACTGTCCCTGCTGTTCTGTGGCAGTCTAAATTTCCTCAAACGTCATTTCTGTTTCAGTACCAATTATTGAACTTCCTGTTTACTGCACTTAATATGCATCAAATAAAAACTTAGGGACTATTAGCAACCAAAAATCAATTTAATCTTACGAAATGAAGGTAATATATTGCTGAAACTTGACGACAGTAGCGAAAACAATAATATTTGCAGGTCATTTAAGTTGTTTTAGAAAAACTTGTTTGCATCTGATCCAACATTAAGATACGCTCAGTGATTATATATAATGGAGATCACATGGCATCTATGTATAAAACCGAAAACATTTGATAACATAGTTAACTATTGCATGATTCTTTTGACGGCTTAGGCAGTTTTTAATTTTTGTAGAAGGTATGTGTTTAATTTACATCACTATGGATATTGAGTTTTCCAATTATGCATTTCTGAAATAAATTAGGCCTATTTAGTTTTTACAATAAATGTATATATCGTTCATTTAATTCAAATACACTTATACATTTCAATTAAATATTTGTATCGTCTGTCATGTATGTGTAAGGATTAGCTGTTATATCCATGTATGTATTGATTAATCTGATATGTTGTTCACTTAGCAGTTTTATATTAACACACATTCAAAAGGACATAAGTTGCATTTTATATGTCACCGATAATATATTTTATTTATGAAATTTATATAATAGGTCTTTGCGTATTGTCTCTTGACAATATGTGTGTGGTGATGGCTGAAACACGTGTATTCATATTCAAGTGATTATAATATCAAAATGTCGTATCGTTGAATGCAATAGGAACTGGCAGTCGGTCCAGAGCACTGATGTATGTTCAATAGCTTATTCAGAACATGTTTGTGTTTTTTCAACAGTTCCGTTGACCCTGCCAGTATCCTTTTTCAATGCCTCGTATCCTCATTTTAGTACCCTTTTAATGTCTTTGATCCATGCTCGTTTTATTTGAATCTACTTCGTGATATTTAACGTTATGGTCTCGGAAAGTCAGACCTTTAGTGAAATTTAGTACACGAACATCATATATGTACATCCGTGTCCGAATATTAATATTGTTTTAAATTGAAAGTGTTTCTATCATTGCTAGATTGATTGAAAATAAAAAAGAAAGCGTTCCATTATTTTATAATTTTTTTAAAGATAGCATCTTAATATTGGATAACATTACAAGAATATGCCTTTTCGCATTAACCGTTAGTTTTCTCGTTTGAATTGTTTTATAGTGTCATGTCGGGGCCTTTTATAGCTGACTATTCGGTATGGGCTTTGTACGTTGTTGAAGGCCATACGGTGATCTATAGTTGTTAATATTTGTGTCAATTGGTATTTTGTGGAGAGTTGTCTCATTGGCAATCATACCAGATTTTCTTTTTTATATTGATCACTATAATGATACATACGTCAGGTGAAAAAGTGTTTAAATTTAACAAATGCATGGTTATTGAATATGGTTTAAGTTTACTACACATATATAGAGACCTAATCAATCACAAACATCTATCATGTTATGATACCCTCTTTCATGAAACTTATAAACCGTGAAACTATTTTAGAAAACAGTATGTTACGTTAAAAATGTTAAAATGCCTTTTCAATTTTGTATTTAAAACTGTATAAAATTTTGAATAGTCTGTATGTATAACTTAGAAATTAGCATATAACAACTTGTGATTCACTTTTAAATGGTTTAAATGATAAACTGTGGGTTCATATTATTTGTCTATACCTAAAGTCATATTTCAGCTCATACACATCTATGCAAGTAAAGATTATATATGCAAACTTAATTAGATTCATTAAACATGTTAAGTTTTGGATTTTTTTCCCAAACCGAGAGAAGAACGACATATCATAATGCCAATTAACGACTAAAATAGATAACACTTTTCCAAAAAAAAAGATGGTTATATCAGTGGTAAGTGACTATAGATATAGGAAGATGGGGTTTGAAAACCAATGAGACAACCCTCCATCCAAATAAAAATTTATAAAAGTAAACCATTATAGGTCAATGTACGGCCTTCAACACGGAGCCTTGGATCAAACCGAACAACAAACTATAAAGGGCCCCAAAATTACTAGTGTAAAACCATTCAAAAGGAAAAACCAACGGTCTAATCTATATAAAAAACGAGAAACGAGAAACACGTATAAATTACATAAACAAACGACAACTACTGTACATCAGATTCCTGACTAAGGACAGGTGCAAGTATTTGCAGCGGGCTTTAACGTTTTAATAGTACCAAACGTTTCGTCCCCGAGGATATCTCCAGCCCAGTAGTCAACACCCAAGGTGTTGACATAAATATCAAAAATGTGGTCACTTTTTATAAATTTCCTGTTTACATAATTTTGAATTTTTCGAAAAACTAAGTGTTTTCTTTTTATCCAGGCATAGATTACCTTAGCCGTATTTGGCACAACTTTTTGGAATTTTTGATCATCAATGCTCATCAACTTTATCCTTCTTTGGCTTTATAAAATTTTTGATATGAGCGTCACTGATGAGTCTTATGTAGACGAAACGCGCGTCTGGCGTTCTAAATTATAATCCTGGTACTTTGATAACTATTTACACCAGTGGGTGGATGCCACTGCTGGTGGACGTTTCGTCCCCGAGGGTATCGCCAACCCAGTAGTCAACACTTCGGTGTTGACATGAATATCAATAATGTGGTCACTTTTTACTAAATCATAATCCTGGTACCTTTGATAACTTTTTATAAATTTCTCGTTCACAAAACTTTGAATTTTTCGAAAAACTAAGGATTTTCATATCCCAAGCAGATATTACCTTAGCCGTATTTGGCACAACTTAGAATTTTGGATCCTCGGTGCTCTTCAACAAAGTCCTTGGTTGGCTTTAACAATATTTTAATATGAGCGTCACTGATGAATCTAATGTAAACGAAACGCGCGTCTAGCGTACTAAATTATAATCCTGGTACTTTTGATTCTCCGTTTTTCTGACACAATAGCTTAACATCACAACATAGAAAAACACACGATAAAATATCTATTGGCAGGCTTAACTCAATCAAAACATGTAAATTAACACAGTATGAACGAATACAATTGATACATATATTTAATATTAGTATACATTCATTCTTTTTAAATACAGGGTATTTAACTTATAAAACCAAGAAAAAAATGGTTATATCAGTGGTAAGTGACTATGTACATATATTTTATATTAGTGTAAATTCATTCTGTTTAAATACAGGGTATTTAATTTATAAAACCAATAAAAAAAGATGTATATATCAGTGGTAAGTGACTTCGTACATATATTTATTATTAGTGTAAATTCAATCTTTTAATTACAGGGTATTCAATTGATAAAACCAAGAAAAAGATGTATATATCAGTGGTAAGTGATTATGAACATGTATTGTATATAATTGTACGTTCATTCTTTTAAATATGACACGCTGTAATCAGACAATGATGCCAAAAGAATATTTAGTAATCGATAGCATATATATTGTTTCTGACACCATGTAAATTGATACCAATGGATTTCCGGATTTATCCAATCGAGATGATTAAATTATCAATTTTTAAAGCCCGAGTTTCGGCAATGGCGTTGTCCGTTTTTTTAGACTGAGTTTGAATATTCCTTATTTTTGCCTCTCTTTCGCTTATTTCCATTAATTGGAACCGTAATAATATTTTTGGTTTTATATTTACAATGAACCAAACGGACAAAATATACATTTTAAATCTCACTAATACTATTTTATATTCATTAATGTATGAGAGGTTTTCGATGCATGCCTCATGACAAGACGTATTTTGTGAAGGTTAAACATATTGTTTATAAATGTACTGTTTATGCATAGCTTTTATGATAACGATATCAATATTGTTCAAGACGTACTAGGTCATATTTTATTTAGATAAGTATAAAAAAAGATGTCGTTTGATTGCCAATGAGACCACAGTCCACAAGAGACCAAAATGACACAGACATTAACAACTATAGGCCACCGTACGGCCTTCAACAATAAACAAAGCCCATACCGCATAGTCAGCTATAAAAGCCCCCGATATGACAATGTAAAACATTTCAAACCAGAAAACTAACGGCCGTATTTATATAAAAAAATGAAGGACAAACAAAGATATACTTTCTACTCAAAATGTTTCCTATTAGTTTAAAGTTGACTCAATGCTTTTTATCACGATGTGTAATCCATGTGAAATAGGAACTAGCCATCATTCCAGAGCACTGCTTTGTATAAAAGATCATTTTAAACCGTCATGTTGATGGTTGTATATTGTTAACATTGAACAGATTTAAGAAGATGCGGTATGAGTGATGACGGGAATGTACACATGTTAATGGTATAATCATTTTTTTCTAGCATTTGTAGAATTGTTTGAGAATGAAAAAAGATAGCGTTCTATTATGTATATGCTTTTTAAGAAGATAAGAGCTTAATGTTTGGAGGAAATTACATACCCATGTCTCTTCTACTTAACCTTATTACGACAACATACATTTCTGTCCAGGTGAAACATTGTTTGTTCCCTGATTAAGCAGTAAAATAAGCTTATCTTAAGGTAGCACAATACAAAGATGTTTTCACTCCCAATCAGACAACTTTAAACTGATGTTATTCATTTCATCCTTCTTTATATTTTATAAATGAGGTACCAAAAGAAAGAAGAAAGATTAATCTTTCAAATTGTGATAATTTCATTATGATATAATTATTACATAATAATTGGAGGTCAAACTGTGTTGTACAAGAATCTATAAAGTATTTTGGGATGCTATAACAAAGAAGCTAAATTCATTTAAGTAAGGACATAACAATATGGCAACTAATTACATAACAATTAATTATGTAATAATTATGTCATAATGAAATTATCACAATTTGAAAGATTAATCCTTCTTCTTTCTTTAGTACCTCATTTATAAAATTTAAAGAAAGATGAGTGGAATTACATCAGTTTTAAGATGTCTTATTGGGGATGAAAAATCTTTGTATTGTGCTACCTTAAGTGTGTTTTGATTATGCATTCATGGAGTCATTCCAGTTTTAACATAGACGAAGTTTTTTTTAATAAATCACCAGAGTTTTATCTCATATAAAACAGAAGCTGGTGTATGATAAACATTGAGACAACTCCCCACAAAAGACCAAATGGCACAGAAATTAACAACTATACGTCATCGAATGGCCTTCAACAATGAGCAAAGCCTATGCCGCATAATCAGCTATGCATTTATTCGTCTTGGATTTACATATATTGATATAAGAAGAAACGGTAGGTTAAAACCCGTCTCCATGGCGGTGGTATACGACTGGAAAAGACATGATCTTGAATTTAAATCAAATTCACATGATCAATATCAGCATATTTGAACCCAATCATGAACTCATATTCTGAAAACATCTATAATGTTATTTTACTTACCAACCGTGAAACCTTTTTTACAAAAGTAAAGAAACGTTTCACTTGAGATAAAATATAAGACAATGGAACAATGTAAATGACTATTCCTAAAAAGCAAAGCATTTTGAATTGCATTAAAGTTTCTGAAAGAGGGACAAAAGATACCAAATGGACGGTCAAACTCATAAATCGAAAATAAACTGACAACGCCATGGCCAAAAATGAAAAAAAGAAAAACAGACAAACAATAGTACACATAACACAACAAAGAAAACTAAAAAATAAGCAACACGAACCCCGCCAAAAACTAGGGGTGATCCCAGGTGCTCAGGAAGGGTAAGCAGATCCTGCTCCAGATGTGGCACCCGTCGTGCTACTTACGCGATAACGAATCCGGTAAATAGTCTAATTCGGTAGTTCACATTCATCAAAGGAAAGAGGATTATAGTTACGACGTTAGGAACATATCCGATATCATTTGTGAAACGGTTATTCCATAACGGTCAACCAACTCGTGATGGCGTCCGTAAAATTTACGAAGGGATGATTTCAACTTCTCGTTTTGGAACTCTTGGTTTAATAGCTTCCTTGTGAGGAGCAACCCTCTATCAAGAAAATCATGATAACGAAATGCAAGCACGGGAATATCGAATCAATCGTTTATACCCCGTATGCAGGTGCTGCTGGAATGTTGCTACTTAGAAATAGAAAGTTCACAATTTGAAAGCAGAAATCATCTCTTTTGTCGTAAAGTTTTGTTTTCAACCGACCCTCATTGTCAATTTCTAGATGTAAGTAAAGATAAGAGGCAGACTTAACTGTATCTATAGTATCCTTTATCTCTAGTTCGATGGGATAGATGCGTTCCACATAGTCACCATTTTTTTAATTATTTAGTGAAAGAACATCATTTATATAGCGGAAAGTAGAGTTAAAGGATATCGCTAACTTCTTATCTTTCTTCCTAAGACGTTTCTGCATGAAGTCAGCCCATAATAATATAGAAACAAGTCGGCAAGTAGAGGGGCACAATTTGTTCCCATTTGAATGACGATAGTCTGTTTAAAAACACGTCCTCCGAACGTCACAAATATGTTGTCAATCAAGAAATCAAGCATCTTGATAATGTCAGTTTAAGAGAATTTTTTGTTTGAATCAGAGTGATCATTTACAAAGCAGGATTTATCCCTTCCTAAGACAAGATACTTGTATCTACGTATCTACGTTGGCCATTCTTTTTTAGGAAGCAAAGCAATACCAACTCTTTCAATTAGTCTTTTAGTTTGGAATGTTGAAAACTTGTGTAAAGAGGAGAAAAGTCAAATGATTATTTGTGTTTTCATTTATTTTAACAGTCGCCACTATTGTAGTTATATTTCATACAAAAGGTTGTACTCTTTTTTTCAACCGAAAGTACATTTTGTAATTTAAATATTGAAATAATATCAGATGATATATAGGTATACACTTAAACGACAACACTCAACCGAATCAATACGGTAACCATAAATGTATCAAAATCTTCACATACTGTTTGCATCAAATATAAATTAATTAACAAATAATTCATTCATGCCAAACTTTGTACTCTTTTTTAACTTGGAAGTCATTTTATTTCTCATTATCTGTATACGGAGCGAACGTGAGGTGAAAAATGTTGACAAATATATAGACAATAATAGTGCATTGACTTGACATATCAACGATATAAGGATGAGGCTTAGAAACGGGGAAATGCGAGGCTGTGCCGAGCTATTTCCCCGTTTCGAGCCGAATCCTTATATCGATGATATGTCAAGTCAATACACTTTTATTGTATTTATACTGCAATCTAAAAGAACATTTTCAATTGTTGTTTAAAACGTTAAGTTAAGATTATTTATTAGATTTAAATATTTGGGCATGTTGGGGAAATCCCCTTTAAAAAGGCCTCATATCATGCTCACGGAGAAATTTTCAACACAATGAAATGTACATTTACCTGTTGAAACCCACACTCGATGGTGAACGAAATCATTTGAGTATGGACTAAAGTATCAACCATAAGCATAACAAATTAATGATTTATAGGTTGCAAACAAAAAATACTAATAAATGAAATATGTTTTTCCAATAATTGCAAAAGAAACCAGGTTGAGTCGTTCCACGCATCGTTGTATGCATTTGAAACAAGAACAGGTTGAAGAGGTCGTATGAATAATTAAATTTTATTTCGGCAACTTCTATTTAAATATTCATGAGGAAAAGTTATATCGGGTCAGTGACTGTATATGACATAGAAATATACAGTAAACGCATTTTGACTGCTCAAATAGAACGAGTGCAGTATAAAACATTATAAGGGGTACCAACATTAAAATAGGCATATAGCACATGCATGGAGGATAGAAATATTTCGAATGTAAAAGTAAAACGTATATTATTCTTAATTCGAATCGGACGTATAATGCACATTTGAAGACATCTAAACCGTATCACCATAAATACAATAAAAGAAACATTTAGATGTATACCTTTTTTAAGAATAATAATATTTAATTTACTAAGTAGCAGCAACAGAACACAAATATAAAAAGAGGATGTAGTATGATTGCCGATGAGACAACTCTCCACAAGAGACCAACAATGACACAGAAATTAACAACTATAGGTCACCGTACGTCCTTCAACATGATCAAAGCCTATTCCGTATAGTCAGCTATAAAAGACCCCGAAATGACAATGTAAAACAATTCAAACGAGAAAGCTAACGGCCTCATTTATATTAAAAAAAGTCCATTTTCAAATGAACTTCACGTAGATTTAAATTTCTTACAGGATTTTTAATTTATAAAAAGAAGAAGATGACAAGAATTGAGGTAAGTGGTTGTGTGTTTTCAGTGTAAATTTATTTCCTTAAAAAAGCTTAGTACAATTAAAAGAGATGGAATATATAGTACTCGATTTTCTTTGTTTAATGTTTTATTTTTTGTATAAATAGTCACATGTTGATTATAATTTAAGTAAACCATGTTCGGAAAGTACTGTAGTTGTACACGTGTTTATGTAAGCTAAGCCGGATTTCAAAATGGTCATATTTTTACTTTCAAGTGCGAAGATCTGTAAATAAACTTTGTATCAAAATACTTACATATAATGTTGATAGCGTTTTACGGTTATTTCATCATCACTTGCAATATGAACAGTCGCTTTTATTTGTGTACAAAAGTATTCATTGATTTACTCTTTTTTGTTTAAAGCTAGATACTGTCCTACCCATGATACTTGTGTTGCTTTTTTTCGAAAACGAATGATATATCGACTTTTTTATCGGGTTTATTTTGATACTATTTTTTTTTTAAAGTAAAAACTAATTTTAACAGGAAATTATAAATCAACCTTAATGCATCTTTTTCATAGCTCTCTTTTTTCATTTTTAGATACTTATACACATTATGGATCATAGTCCTGATGGGGGACGTTAAATTCCATCTTTATATCAACAGTCGTCTGGTGGGAGAACGACGTTATAAACTATAGCAAAATACTTCCTCGTTTCACAAGTGTCTGTTAACATCATCACAGACTTGCTTGGCATATATCTGTTTAAAACTTGAAATGTTAATGTGTTGCCCCTGCAAATAACTACTTTTATCATTTTGAACTTTCGATGACCTTTTTATTATTTTGGACTTGTGATAACCGGATTGATCTGTTTGAATATGCGATGCCTGGATTTATCATTTTGGACTTGCGATATCTAGATTTGTCATTTTCGACTGGTGATATTTAGATCTCTCATTCTGTAAAATTCTAGAATCCTCTTTGTTAAAAATAAATGACAACGAGGAGTGTTGAAAAATTTTAATACATAAAACAAATAAAAGTTAAATCTAGTTTGCAATGTATTATTTATTTTATTAACGCATACTTATCAAGTATTAGTGTATAACACACTAGTTAAGTTGCTTAAAATATTTTCAACTCTTTAAACCACCGATTTTAAAAATAAAAACGAAATAAATGAAGAAGAAAAAGAAAGTCATCTTAAAGAAGGAAAATCGAAATCGTTAAATTTATTTTCAAAATACTTCAAATTAGCTCACGACAGATTGATATTTATAATTTTTTATTCCATGAAGGACTAAGTTTAAGCATAACATACACTAAAAACACGTTTTAAAGGTTCTGATTGATTGCAAGGTATGACCTTCAATTTAAAAAAAAATTATAAGAAAATACTTGCGCAATGTACGTATTCTGAACTGCGAAGAAAATTCAAAAAGGAAAGGTCCAATTCATATGGCAAATTCAAAAGCTCAAACATATGAAACGAACTGATAACTACTGTCATATTCCTGACATTGTACAGAAATTTCATTATGTAGAACAATTGTGGATTTAACCTAATTTGAAAGCTAGCTAAACCTCACACTTGTTTTTCAGTCTCATCAAATTCCATTACATTGGCAATGATTAACGAACAAAACAGGTAGACATAATAGGTAAAAATAAGACATATAGGAGTACAACGACAACATGAACCCTATAAAAAGTGGGGGTGATCTAAGGTGCTCCGGAAGGGTAAGCAGATCCTGCTCCAGATGAATAAAGGCAACAGTAGTATACCGCTGTTCAAACTCATAAATCCATGGACAAAAAACAAAATCGGGGTAACAAACTAAAACTGACGGAAACGCATAAATATAAGAGGAGAACAACGACACAACACTACAATGTAACTAACACACACAGAAACGGACCAAGCATCAAACAAAATCCCACGAGAATAACAAATATAACATCAAAACCAAATACATGAATTTGGGATAGACAAGTACCGTGACACGTCTTATCGCAATGTCAATTTACACTCAAAAATAAGAGAGAACAAACGACGCAACGTTAAATTTAATACGCCAAAAACGCGACTCGTCCACACAAGACCCACCAGTGACGCCCAGATATAAAAGATCGAAAGCGAAAAATAAGTACAAAGTTGTACAGTACTGAAGATCAAATGTTGAAAAAGGTTGTGTCAAATACGGCTAAGTTTGTATGCTTGGGATAAGAACATCCTAATTTTTTAGAACAATTAATGCTATTGCAAACAGTAAATTTTATCAAATGAATATAACAGATATACATAATGAAACTGAAGTACTAACTCATTACATAAAACAAACACGAATACATAATGAATGACCAACACAGAATAGACACACCCGACTCAGTCCAGGCCTCAACGCAGTAAATATGAAAATGACGTCACATACGACGGTGAAAAGGCATTGAAACACCCGTTGTTTTTTTTTATGTTTTTACAAAGAGGGTAAATAGTCTAATTCGAGATGTCTTATTCGTGAAAAGGGAACGAATATTCAATAACGGTCAACCAACTCGTAATGGCGTCTATAAAACTAAGAAGTAATGTTCAATAATAAGAAAGCCGAAATCATTTTTTATGTCGTAAAGTTTTGTTTTCAACTGACCCTCATTATCAGTATATAGATGTAAGTCAAGATATAAAGCAGACTAAACTGTATCTGCTGTATCCTTTTAAATAACGACAATATTAGCATAAGTCAAAACGGAAAGTTCCTAACCAAAATGCAAAATCAAAAGTTCAAGCAAATCACACGAATATATCAACTGTCATATTCCTGACTTGGTACAGGCATTTTCGTATGTAGAGAATGGTGAATTGAACCTTGTTTTATGCTAACTTAACCTCTCACTTGTATGACTATCGCATCCAATTCCGTTGTGTTAACGTCTTTATCACTCTAAAAAAACACAACAACAAAAAACCAACACAAAATGCCATACATCATATTTAACAACCTCATTTTGCTAACTCATTTTACAATTTTATTCATATGTGTAAAATTAAGAAATAATTGATGCAAGCTATCCTTTATTATAGTTTTAACATGGGTATGCATTTAAATCGTGTGTAATAACACGAATGAAAAGACTAACCATGTATAACTACAATAAAGTATAGCTTGCATCAATTATTTCGATTCTGATTAGGACAAGTAAAGTAATTTCTATGTCTGATGTGTATAAGTGAAATGGATTTGCGTATGCTCTTCCATGAATATCCCTTTATTGTTTGTAAACAATCAAACGACTAGCAATGTGATTTTGCAGAGGGGGAAAATAGAACAGCCAGCATGAACAGTTGTCGTATCGAGGTCAAATATTTCGATTTCGAATTACAACACATGACAGTCATAATAAATGAATGAGTAACGACTTACGCATCATTTAAGAGTTTGGAAGTGTTTAAAATTAATGAAAATTATTAAACATGTAAATTGCATGCCAATTTGATAGAATTCATTATTCCTCATTGGTCAATATACGCATGTGTAAACAAATTTTATTGGTTTTAGAGCATGGGTTTGTTCACAAAGCAAAAGAAGCACGTCATATTATAATCCACCAATACAAATGATAAAAGATTGAAAGAATTTAAGTATTTGGACCGAATTCTTACCATGACAGACACATGTTTGTTTAAAAATGATTTTGTCGTAGAAAAGCGTCGTCGCTATATATATACGTTCTTGGCAATTTTTTTAAAAACAATATACATCTTACATTTTCAATTACAAAAATGTGTTGCATGATCTCCATATTGACAACTTCAAGTCTTAACCTCCTGATTGCACCTGTGCTTGTTCCCCATTTATGTATAATCCTACTGGCCACGTTATTTCCGATTGCATCAACATTGTCAATAACACTTTCCTGCGAAATGTGTTATCTGATGGTCAACATATCGTAAATCATCAATTGGAAACACAGTGTCAATGTGCTAATGGATTAAGTTAATGATATGTTAAACGCAAGAAGGAAGACATATATATTCTTTAAGGCTGTGCAGTCGTTGATACAAAATTCAGAACTATGAACCTGAATGGGTCTATGAATACCCATGCAAGTCAATCTTTAAAGACCCATCTGTTGCAAAACACTTAGTCTAACTCCATGACAAATATGGTGTTGTCACCGCAGATGAAGACACATATTCCATCGTTTTTGTGTGTAAATATTAAAATGTATGTTGATTGATAAATGAATAAATGAATAAGTGATTAACAGTTAACCTGGATCCTAGCAATCAAAGCCGGGATTCAAAATCATTGTGAAACTTCCTATTCTAGTAGTGGTGTGAATCAGATGCTGTAACTAGATAAATCAAAATATCTGTTAAAGTACATACTACCGAAGGCTCTTTCCTCTTGCATTATTATCAATACATTTAATTTTTCTATACTTTACAAAAGAATTCCTAATTCTAAAACTAAAAGAAAAATTAAGAGTCTGTATTGCTTTGTTTCAGAAAAAGAATAGCCAACGTAGATACAAGTATCTTTTCTTAGTTAGATGTAAACTTACTTTAACAAATCACTCTGATTCTAATTAAAATTATCTGAAACTTTTATTTCTTGACTGACAACGTATTTGTAATAACTGTAGAACGCGTTTTTGTCAACAAACTATCGGCATTATAATGGGAAACAAAAATGCCATCATCTTGCTGACTTGTTCATTAATTCTTATAAGTCTGACTTCATACATGAAAAACCAAGGAAGAAAGACCAGAAGTTAGCAGTATCCTTCAACTTTACTTTCCACTTTAAAAAATGATTTTCCCTCACAAAATATTTCAAAATTTGGTGACTTTGCTATAAGATATAATACCACATTTAAGAAAGTGCTTTGGCGATTGTACGTGATTTTTTGTACAAATGTACATGTTTTTGTCATGATTTTTTTTCAATCCGTGACAATCATATACATGTTGTTTAAACTGATTAAAAAGGAAAGAACATCAAATGACAAATATTAACACT
Organism: Mytilus edulis; assembly: GCF_963676685.1. Classification (NCBI taxonomy): domain Eukaryota; kingdom Metazoa; phylum Mollusca; class Bivalvia; order Mytilida; family Mytilidae; genus Mytilus; species Mytilus edulis. Next base: position 78,401,075 of record NC_092351.1, on the reverse strand, counting down.
CCAGTCGTTAACATTTAATCGAAAATATTTATCCTTGTTTTCGTCCCATATATTTGTGTAACTTAGGCTATTCTGTTCGTTACAAAATATATTTTCTGCATGCTTTCTTTGAAACATATTGATAAGGATGATATAACATTCAATCACTATAAAATGTAAAAAAGGTTAAAAAAACGAAGAATAAATTTTAAAAATAACACGTTTAATTCAATTGATAATTTAATATAATTGATTTAGTGAATAAACGTAAAGCGCAAACTGATGCATGTGACTGTTTGATTTTATGTATGACAACTTCAATCAGAACCGGTCAATATTAAAATAAAAATAATAAATCAATCATAATAGCAGACCTGTTCATGCATTGTTACATATCAGAGTGTGTGACCAAATTTAGTAATTCCAGTCTAAACAACATTAACCGTAAATTTGGCGATATATTTTCGATGATTAATCAAGAAATGTCTTAATATACTGCTAAAACTTCCCGAGAGGAATTTATTTTCACAAATCATATAACACCAAAAACTTTTTTCCTATCAATTGAATATGCAATCTAAAGCAAAACTGACATCACCTTGAGATAAAACGATAATGACAACAAACTACATCGACAGTACACGTAAAAAAACACGAACTGCGTCAAAAGCCGATATTGATTTAACATACTCCAGAATAGAAACAGAGTATGCATCACACGTCGTGTTGCCCTTGTAAGTACAATGACGATTTTCAAAAGTCGTTTTGATTTTATGTTATAATCTTTTTTTAAGAAGGTAAATTATCGTTTAACTGTCTGGAATCGATATAAGATAGACTTAACGATTGTTCGAAATGGTTCTTGTCGTTATATTGGCTCCGATCATATGACGTTGCTTTGTTGAAATCTGTCTATCTACACACCGAACATGTCTACACATAAGTAATTAATTTCAAGCTAATGGATAAATTGAAGTTGACAAAATTTAATAAAACTTATTTTAAATATTGAAATATGTTTTGCTGTTGGTAACAACTAATATCAATATATAATTTGTACGGGGCGTAACGAAAACCCTTATACCTGGTGTGTATTTAAGCATGATATAAGGGACTATAACTTACTAATTTATTAGTATGAGTACCTGTTTATAAGTGTATTAAACGTATCTATAAAGAGCTTCTATGTTGTGGTCTATTTGTATTGCATTCAGTAAATTGTACCAGTATCCTAGTGATCAATTCAATATGACCTTCAATCCATCGTTCGTTCAATTTCAAATCATAAATATTCAAATTTGAATCAAAATTTCCATTTATTTTTATCGGCTGTGTATTACCATATTCAATAAAAAAAAACACCATAAGAAATGATTGCATGGACAGAAAACTATGTTTATGAAAAATTGTATGAAAAACAGATTCGAATTGCATATGAATTTATGTTAAATCATCTGTAAAAATTATTACATCATGAATTAATTGACTTTGTAACTATAATGAGATGCAATGAAACATAAATAGTTTTTAAATAGGATTACGTTTATTTTTGGAAAGTTTGTTTGGAAATTTTCGATGACAAATTTCTTGAACTAAAAATACATATAAAAACATTCAACATTTATTCCATCCGTGTTTATTACCCCGAAACCTTGATTGCACATAATGCTTTAGAGTTAAAGTATGGAATTAAAAATGTTGGGAATTGTTATTGAATGTCCTGGTTTTGGGGTTGTAATGTGTTTATCATCTATAGTGCAAACTAAAGGTAAGTCGTCAGACTAAAATGAAAACTAGGTACAGTGAAGGGTTTAATTAGGTGCAGAACAAGTATTGATATAGAGATAACGTAAGTTCATGTCGGCTTTAATGCTTTAATTATCATTAAATACTTTCAATTTATGTTTTTTTATTGTAAATTTTTATTTTTTTATTATGAATATTATAAACAAATCAGCATTTTAACTCCTGAATTTGCTAACAATCACAACAAGCAATACGAACTATCAAATCAAAATTATAAGTGGTTGTTTTCAAATAGTAGGCAAAATAATAAACCGAAGAGAAATGAATATTTGACAGTGTTGCATCTATGAATAAAAGTGGTTTGTTTGGTGAATACAGAAATGTATATGTTACGCAGACGCATTTTTTCTTGTCTTAAAAAGTAAGAACGAGCCATGCTATTAGACACTTGTTTTCAGGAACAATGAGGTGTTCTCAAATAGATGGTCATGATAAGATTTTTTTTCTTTAAAAACAATTCAGTTCTTGCTCTTAATGTTATACTGTAATGTTTATTAATCACATGTCATTTATGAAGTGCCCTCTAAATTGTTTTGGCTCGTACTTAAGTATAAGTTCTAATTCTATTTGAAGAAATCACAAATTGTTTCTAATCAAATCATTCATGAATTAATTTCTGTTTTTAATTGTTTAACTTCAAATCTGGTGCTAAAGTTTGTTTGCTATCACTATAAAACATAAAGATATGATTATTTTACATCACAATTTTCAATCTTTTTAAAAACGAAAATTGATTGATGGTTCTCAAATTATAACATGTATAAGTTGGAAAGTCGTTCTGATATCTTTCGCCTCTCTGAAACAAATACAAACAAACGTACCACTCAAATCCTCTGTTGTTTTTTTTTTTTGAGACAGACATGTCTTACTTGTATTATCAATTCTTTACATGTCTTTGCTATGTACGAGTTAATTTTAATTGAAGTCTAAGAATTTAATGAACATCAAACCTGTAATGACTGATGAATTTTTAAGTGAATGAATAAGTAACCGTTAATAACAAAAATTATTGGATTCGTTAGTTTTTTATGATGATAATGTTGATATTTATTGTCTTTATGATCGAAACTAGGATTTATTTTATTGCTTTTTTTGTTATTTATTCAAATGATTCAAATGGTATGAATAAAGGTGAGTCATTGTCGTCAAAATTTTAATTTCATTGCACTTGTATGGATTCTTCCTCTTTTTTGTTAACATACACACTTCAAAGCATCTGCATTTTGTTTGCTAATTTCTCTTGAATGACTTTATTTAGACTTTATTTATATGGAACCAATTGCATGCTGTAATTTAACCCTAGTGTATAGTGTAAATTCAGTTTGTGTGCATTTTTTATTGTTGTTGACATGTAGGAATAAAATGCTATTTCGAATTTTTGGGAAAATCTTTTTTAAATCATATAAACAATTTTAAAATGCAGTTTTACATTATTGCGATTGTAACCTTGTTGCAAATTTCAAAATAACTTAATTATCACAATAATTTATGAATGTATAGTATTTATTTTCAAATTTTAATCTATAACGTAACCTCTTGAATCTTAATGTCTTTATCGTCTTGGTGCTATCTTTTTGCATTTATTTTTTGTTCAGCACACTTACCGTATCACATGTGCAAGTAATCATATGTAGTTATCATGTACAACTATTACAGGTATGATTAAAATTACTTTTTTTCGCAATTTTTTTTTTTTTTTTTTTTATCTCTCACGATTTTGACTAAAGTTTAGGCTGTTGACGTTGATCTACCAAAAAAAAAAACAATATATAGTAGCAAAACCAAAATTGTAAGTGGTTGTTTTCAAACAATTAACCCATTTCTCTGACGTCAGTCTTGTTCTAACGGTGGATTATTTTTTAAGAATCCACTGACCACCAGTTAACTTAAGATAACTTATGTCATAACTTTTAACTTACGATATTTTGTCCTCTCAAAAACGAGTGACTAATATAGGTTCGAACTCGAGGGTATTTTCGACAGTTAAGTCTGTAGTCTATGTCTGATACCACTAGACCACAAATGCTGATATAAATTGTTATTTAAATGTCACTCTTATAGCGTATATCTGTCAATGCATGTCAATAGACTGTATTTCTGTCTTTTTGTTATCTAATGAAATATATAAACACTATAAAATCAAGGAATTGTAGATATTACTTACTAGTACAATTCCTTGATAAAATAAACATCCATGTACACATTACACTTAACTCTTTTAAGGTACAAGGCCTTTCCCTCTTCATCATCTTTTGGTTTTATGATTATAATGATAGCATACTATGATCACTTTGTTAAGCTTTGTTTGATTATAAATAGTCCAAATATACATCAACATTTAACTGACTCTTATGGGAATAAAGTGTGATTAACTACGACTGTAAAACTACTTCTTTGACCGTGAAACCAGAAACAAAATCGTCAACTTTAGAGTAAAAATGAAATATAGATACTTCAATCTAAGATTAAAAACAATATTTTGGTAGAGAAAACATTACAAAAAAAATCATTCCAGGTATTAGGCTTGAACTTGGCACAGTTAATATCACAGTTTTTTCTTTCGGTGCCAACGACTATACGATCACGGCTATGAACAACTTTCATGACACATTGCAAAATTGACATAACTATATATTGTACATTTGAAACAAAAGCAATTCTGCTTGAGTTTTAGGATGCGTAACACAAATAATAACAGTTCATTAGCTGATTGACGATGGATGACAAATGCAATAACGTTAAAAAAATCAAAACAAAATGAAAGGGAACCAGTTTAAACAAAATGTATATATAATATTTCAACTATAACAAATCATAGTATCTATATTATCAACAACTGGTGTCTAGTGAAGTGGTGTTATTGTGTATTTTACACTTCATTTAGTTTTAAAATGTGTATAGTAATTTTGAATGTGTGCTGTAAATTCAATCAATCAGTTGGTTTTATCATATATATGGAAGTGTTTAACGACATTGATTGGCTTTTCAGCCCTCGCACGGTCGGTTGGTTTGATCATTATGTTGCTAAACACTATATGTGTAAATATTAAAGGTTTCTAAATGTTGGTAATTAAAAAATCTTAACTTTCCAAAAAAAGATTTAAAAAAAAACCATACATTAGTTATATGTCTTTTTGAATGAATTATAAATACTAAAATCTAATCAATATAAATAATTTGTAATGATTCGTTTACGAATCCACTCCTTCTTATCAATTCTCTACTACAGAAAACATGGTTACCCGAAAACTAATGCATATTTGACGATGTTGATTGATATTATAACATCTATAATTATAGATGGCTTGTGGCATGGCTTTCGAAATGTATGTTTTTTGGCAGCTAACTACTGTAAAGACAGTTTTTTTCCTGGAACAAATGGTAAGAACTAGTAGACACTTATATTGGTAATAATTTCGTGTAATCAAATATATAATAGCTTTTTTGAAATCTTCCTGTTTATGTTCTTCATGTTATGCTATAGTTTTTTTTATTCTATATTCCCTAAATTGTTTTACTGCATAATATGTGAAGTGCCTTCCTTGTTTATTTGAACCTTTTGAAGTATTGAATGAAATTTTATTTAGAAAAGGAAGACATTTTCACTGTTTTACTTTCCGAAAAAAATGATTTTGTTTTTGTTTGACTTTAAAAGATTATTATTGTCAAAACAACACTCCTAACTGCTGATGAAGAAACTATTATTAAGCTATTTATATCTAAAATTGTTTAACTTTCAAAATATAAGAAAAGAAGATATGGTACGACAATTCTTGGTTTTAGACTTAAGTTTTGTTTGATGGCCATAAGAATAACTATATGTCTGGGGCGACGGCGTTAAGTATTGGTAAAAGTGCTGACGTTTGTTTGTCTTTTTCAATTTTAGCCATGGCGTTGTCAGTTTGTTTTATATTTATGAGTTTGACTGTACCTTTGGTATCTTTCGTCACTCTTTTGTAAAGTTCTGAAGGGAAAACAACTTCGCTACATCATACGTTGTATGTACATGATGTAGCCGTACGCGTCTGGCATATGTCCATTTTCTTTAGCCTCATCTAATGGTTTACAGAATGCTTAATATTATATCATTTATTTATATGTAAGTATTTTAACTTATTATGAGTGATAAGGTACCTATATTGCGTTGTCGCTTCCTTTAAAGATCTACATATTTGTCAGACACAGTTCATTGATCTCAACCTTTTTTTTATGGAACAGTGAATGATGGTTATGTGAACAGGTCTTTCGGATAGGGTTTGTCTAACTGTGACCTTATTTTGATGGTTCATTAGTCATTGAAAAGTTTAATGGTTATGTTTGTTTTACAGATACAGTTAGCAGTAGGTCAACTATATATGGTTTATGAAATAATTGCATGGTGTACATGCTGTCTGACACAGTTTATCTGACACGGTTCATCTGACCTTGACATAATTTTAGGGTTCATTTGTAAATGTTCAATTTTCGTAAAAAGTCTGTTTCTTTGACACCATAAGTAACACTGTTTACTATATTTTTTTGTATGGTGTGATTAAAAGTTGTACTTGTCTCTCCCGAAGTGTTAATCGGATGTAGAAATCGTTTACATTGTTCATTTATAACGTTTTTTTTTTCTTTTTTTTATTTGAAACTTATATATAATTTTAACAATGGTCTTAAAGGTGTCTTGATGGATCTGTTAATTCCCTTAAAGTCTAAGACTTCACTTTCGGAGGAAAAACATCGACTGTATAACGTTATTTTAAACGACTCTTGTGAAGGCAAATCAACGGATACAACCAGATTCAGACATTACGTACTTTTTTGTTCAGGTCACAAACCGTATTGCATGTGCAAGTAATCATATGTGGTTATCATGTACTATCATTACAGGTATGATTACGACTACTTTTTCGCGATTTTGACTAACGTTTATGCTGTTGATGTTAATAGGTCTTTTAAAGATGACCATCACATTCGAATTCGTTGACATATTGTTAATTTTCATTTTCATAATTTAATCTTAAAATGCTAGCAATCGCACTCCTAACTTTGCTATCTACCAATACAAACAATACATAGTAGCAAATCGAAATTGTAAGTGGTTGTTTTCAAACAAAGACAAAATGATTATCCGAAAACTAATAAATATTTGACAGATATTAATTGATATTATAACACTTGTTTTTATAGATGGCTTGTGGCATGGATTTCGAAATGTATGTTTTCAGATAGCAAACTGTAAAGACAGTTTTTTTCCTGGAACAAAAGGTAAGAACTTGTAAACACTTATATTGGTAATAACTTTGTGTAATCAAATATGTAATAGCTTTTTTGAAATCTTCCTGTTCATGTTATCCATGTTATGCTATAGTTTTTTTTATCATATATGCCATAACTTTTTTTACTGTTATGTGAAGTGCCGTCCTTGATTATTTGAACCTTTTCGAAGTTTTGAACGGAATTTAATTTTGAAAAAAGACATTTTGAAATCACTTTTTTTATCTGAAAAAAAAGTGTTTTTGCTGTTTTTTTATATTCAAAGATCATTATTTTTAAAAGAACACTCCTAACTGCTGATGGAGAATCAATTATCAATCTATTTATATCTTTAATTATTTAACTTTCAAAATAAAAAAAAGAAGATATGGTATGACATATCTTGGATTTAGGCTTATGTTTTGAAAGTTATAACCATTTAACATTAGGATATGATTATTTGCATTACAATTTTCAATCATTTAAGTAAAGAAATTTGATGGACAGTTTAGCAAATGAAAACAAAAGTACAACTAAAATCCTTTTAAACTGTTTGCTTTCCTTTTGAGACCTTAATGTTCTATCAGTATTTTCTTGCAATTTGTTTGAGATGTAGGATTTTTATTAAATTTTTTAATGATGTCTTGGATTTTGATAAAAATCATACCAGTGAAAGTTTTGATTTTTTAAACTGTTTTTTGGTATTTAAAAATTACTCTTTGTACAGAACAATCAGTAACTGCTTTGAGATGCATCATAATAACAAAATGGCTAGGACGACGGCATTACGCAATGAAACAAAGTTGTAAAGTTCTGTAGGGGAAAACAACTTTGCTACATCATACGTTGTATATAAATGCATGATGTTATGATGTAGCCGACTGGCATATGTCTATTTTTTTTTGCCTCAGTTAAAGGTTTTCAGAATGCTTAATAATATTTCATTTATTTATTTGTGAGTATTTCATGAGCGATAAGGTACCTATATTGAGATGTCGCTTCTTACAAAGATCTACATATTTGTCAGACTCGGTTTTAATTGATCTCAACCTATTTTTATGGAACAATGAATGATTGTAATGTGAACATGTCTATCGGATAGGGTTCGTCTGACTGTGACCTCATTTTGATGGTTCATTAGTCATTGAAAAGTTTAATGGTTATGTTTGTTTTACAGATACAGTTAGCAGTAGGTCAACTATATATGGTTTATGAAATAATTGCATGGTGTACATGCTGTCTGACACAGTTTATCTGACACGGTTCATCTGACCTTGACCTAAATTTAGGGTTCATTTGTAAATGTTCAATTTTCGTAAAAAGTCTGTTTCTTTGACACCATAAGTAACACTGTTTACTATATTTTTTTGTATGGTGTGATTAAAAGTTGTACTTGTCTCTCCCGAAGTGTTAATCGGATTTAGAAATCGTTTACATTGTTCATTTATAACGTTTTTTTTCTTTTTTTTATTTGAAACTTATATATAATTTTAACAATGGTCTTAAAGGTGTCTTGACGGATCTGTTAATTCCCTTAAAGTCTAAGACTTCACTTTCGGAGGAAAAACATCGACTGTATAACGTTATTTTAAACGACTCTTGTGAAGGCAAATCAACGGATACAACCAGATTCAGACATTACGTACTTTTTTGTTCAGGTCACAAACCGTATTGCATGTGCAAGTAATCATATGTGGTTATCATGTACTATCATTACAGGTATGATTACGACTACTTTTTCGCGATTTTGACTAACGTTTATGCTGTTGATGTTAATAGGTCTTTTAAAGATGACCATCACATTCGAATTCGTTGACATATTGTTAATTTTCATTTTCATAATTTAATCTTAAAATGCTAGCAATCGCACTCCTAACTTTGCTATCTACCAATACAAACAATACATAGTAGCAAATCGAAATTGTAAGTGGTTGTTTTCAAACAAAGACAAAATGATTATCCGAAAACTAATAAATATTTGACAGATATTAATTGATATTATAACACTTGTTTTTATAGATGGCTTGTGGCATGGATTTCGAAATGTATGTTTTCAGATAGCAAACTGTAAAGACAGTTTTTTTCCTGGAACAAAAGGTAAGAACTTGTAAACACTTATATTGGTAATAACTTTGTGTAATCAAATATGTAATAGCTTTTTTGAAATCTTCCTGTTCATGTTATCCATGTTATGCTATAGTTTTTTTTATCATATATGCCATAACTTTTTTTACTGTTATGTGAAGTGCCGTCCTTGATTATTTGAACCTTTTCGAAGTTTTGAACGGAATTTAATTTTGAAAAAAGACATTTTGAAATCACTTTTTTTATCTGAAAAAAAAATGTTTTTGCTGTTTTTTTATATTCAAAGATCATTATTTTTAAAAGAACACTCCTAACTGCTGATGGAGAATCAATTATCAATCTATTTATATCTTTAATTATTTAACTTTCAAAATAAAAAAAAGAAGATATGGTATGACATATCTTGGATTTAGGCTTATGTTTTGAAAGTTATAACCATTTAACATTAGGATATGATTATTTGCATTACAATTTTCAATCATTTAAGTAAAGAAATTTGATGGACAGTTTAGCAAATGAAAACAAAAGTACAACTAAAATCCTTTTAAACTGTTTGCTTTCCTTTTGAGACCTTAATGTTCTATCAGTATTTTCTTGCAATTTGTTTGAGATGTAGGATTTTTATTAAATTTTTTAATGATGTCTTGGATTTTGATAAAAATCATACCAGTGAAAGTTTTGATTTTTTAAACTGTTTTTTGGTATTTAAAAATTACTCTTTGTACAGAACAATCAGTAACTGCTTTGAGATGCATCATAATAACAAAATGGCTAGGACGACGGCATTACGCAATGAAACAAAGTTGTAAAGTTCTGTAGGGGAAAACAACTTTGCTACATCATACGTTGTATATAAATGCATGATGTTATGATGTAGCCGACTGGCATATGTCTATTTTTTTTGCCTCAATTAAAGGTTTTCAGAATGCTTAATAATATTTCATTTATTTATTTGTGAGTATTTCATGAGCGATAAGGTACCTATATTGAGATGTCGCTTCTTTCAAAGATCTACATATTTGTCAGACTCGGTTTTAATTGATCTCAACCTATTTTTATGGAACAATGAATGATTGTAATGTGAACATGTCTATCGGATAGGGTTCGTCTGACTGTGACCTCATTTTGATGGTTCATTAGTCACTGAAAAATTTAATGATTATGTCTGTTTTTCAGATACAGTTAGCAATAGGTCAACTAGATATGGTTTATGAAATAATTGCATAATTTACATGTGTCTGACATAGTTTATCTGGCATGGTTTATCTGACGTTGACCTATTTTTTGGATTCATTTGTAAATGATCAATTTACGTGAAAAGTCTGTTTCTTAAACACCATAAGTAACACTTTTTACTTTATTTTGTGTATGGTATGATTAAAAGTTGAACTTGTCTCTCCCGAAGAGTTAATCAGATCTAGACATCGTTTACATTGGTCATTTATGATGTTGATTTTTTATTTGAAACTGATACATAATTTTAACAATGGTCCTTGAAAGAACTGTTATTCCCCTTAAAGTCGAAGATTTCACTTTCGAACGAAAAACATCGACCATATAACGTTATTTTAAACGACTCTTGTGAAGGCAAACCAACAGATAGCACCAGATTCAGACAATATATACGTATGAAATAATCAATAACCTTTAATGTAAGGGTTCGTATAATGATCTAGTATCCAAACAAATATTATCTAACAGACAACGATCACTATCATAATTATAATGTTTATAGATGAAGAAAACAATGGAATTGCAGGTATCACTGCAAAGTCAGATTTCTCCTGGTTAAAGGTAAGCAGTTGTAGATACGTTTTTCTGTGGTATGATTTATGAATATCAAATATTTAATCTTTCTTCGTTATAAATACGCGTCGTTCGATACGCATGTTATGTTATAGTTATTTTTAAATCATATATTCAGTTAACAATATCAATTGGATATAATGTTTCCTCTTTGGTTATTCCGCTTATTTGAAAGTTTAATTCAAAAAGAATAACTTTGAAAAAAAATCTTTGATCATGACGATGATATTACCATAATAAATTATTGTCATTACATGGAAATAGATTTAACATTCGCTTTGTTGGTTGCCAGAAGTTTAAGTTGTTGATTTTATTTGGAATTTTACGCATCACCATGTCGCTGTCTCAGGCATATCGTTTAATATTGTTACATAGCTCTTTTATTTTTAAGTCTTGAAATACAAGCGATCGTATTCCTGTTTTTGCTAACAACCAGAACAAAGAGTATAAATGTCTAGTGCATATGAAATTTCAAACCAAAATTGTTATTGGTTATTTTCAACCAAAACCAAATAATTATCTGAAAACATTACATATTTGACACTAGTTAATTTATATTATAATTTTATATAGATGAATTGTGGTGTGGATTTCGAAATGTAAGTAACATACTTTGCATAAAAATTATTTAAAGTAGACATTTGCTTTTGGTTACAATTTAGTGTTATCAAATAAATAATTATAGCTTTTTATCAACAGAAAATCATGTCTTGCTTTTCATATAATGTTTTGGATAGTTTTTTCCCGTTTATTCTTAAACTGTATATTTATATTCACTTTTTTCAACACCATAAGAAAAAAAGTTGATAATAATTGGTATATGATAAGATTGCAAGGTTAACATATCTCTATGGCAGGGTTTATCTTACCATGATCTCTTTTACATTGGTCATTCATATTGTTTCCCTCGGTTTCAGTTTGTAACCCGGATTTATTTTCTCTCAATCGACTTATGACTTTCGAACAGCAGTATACTACTGTTGCCTTTATTTATATTAACAGAGAGTTGATTTGTCATTTAATATACTTTCAAAATAAAGTATAGCATGATAAATAAAACAGACAAAACATGTGCACTCTTGTCTATAAGAAAATAAATATCGTTCTAGTTCAGATAAGGTTATGGTTGTATTTGGTTATGATGTTATATTTTATATTCTCGTGGGATTTTGTCTGATGCTTGGTCTATTTCTGTGTGTGTTACATTTTAGTGTTGTGTCGTTGTTCTCTTATATTTAATGCGTTTCTCTCCGTTTTAGTTTGTTACCCCGATTTTGTTTTTTGTCCACGGATTTATGAGTTTTGAAAAGCGGTATACTACTGTTGCCTTTATTTATCAAGCACGGATATTGCCATGTGACTAAGTATTTTTGTGATTTTACTTTTTTTTTTAAATAACTCAATTGTTTACAACGTCGTATTACCTTTGCATTTGTCAATTCAAATGCCCTTGTTAATTTCATGTTTATAATATTGTCATGCATTCAACTGGTGTTCACAACGATACTTTGTAGTATATCTTAGTTTTACTGATTTTCTCAGGATTTGTTTGTAACCTGAATGTGAAGCTTCTTACTCTTTAAATGGGATTTGACTGTTGGTAAATTAATGTTTTCTATATTTACACAGCTACTTTTGTATAGGTACTATTTCTGTACTAAAAAAATGCAGTACTGGAAATTTACTTTTAATATTTAGTACTATTTATTTACTTTAAAACTAATGTAATAGTTAGGTACTTGTAATTAACAGTACTTGATTTGTACTAAATATTTTGGTACAGAAATAATACAATATTCCATGTTTGAAAATCATAACTTTAAGAGATTTGAAATAGAAAAACTTTCAAAATGCTGAAAATGTAACGGTATTAACCAAAAATCTGTAGTACCTAAATTTCAAGTACAAATAAAGTACTGTAAAATACAGGTATCTAAATATTACAATAATTTTAGAGTAACAAAATAGTACTGAGGTAGATTTCCAGTACTACAACTTTTTAGTACAGAAATTGTACCTATGCAAAAGTAGCTGTGTACCTAGAGTCAACTGGGTGAAGTAATTTAAACACTAAAATAATGTTATCAATCATTGTTTACAGAACGTAGTCATGAACTCTCTGAAAAAACGTGTACCTGACAGTATTGAATTAAAGTTAAATTTATTAACTATGTCTATTTTTATGTCATTTTTGTAAATAAAGCATGTTTACGTCCTTTGTTCTTTTTTTTTATTTGTATTTGTTTTTTGAAGGGACCATATCCATATATCTGTTATATTATTTGAGTTGTCGAATTGTTTTGATGAACATTTTGTCGTTTTTATTAAGTAATATCATACAGAGTACAGTGTTAATGCAATTGGTGCGTAAGGGACATTTATTCACAAAATTTGAAAATAGTACAATTGCCTAATCATTTCAATTACACGTGAATAATGAATAGGGTGGACAACCTGGAAATATTCAATTATGAATGATGTTTCTGTCATGTCATGTAAATTTCTAGAATGGCATATTAAGTCATTTTCATGACGAGTTTTAAAATTATTTATGGCAATTAGTTTTAAAAACTTACCAATACATTATGTGTGACATATAAATGAAAAACAAATGATGATATTCAGTTTCGATTTGTTTTAGGAATAAAATAGTTGTCATCAAACAACTAGTTATAGATATCAAACTAATCAGGGAACAAGAAGTAAGCGTACACTGAGTATATACTCTATGAAATACTTCATATAGTCAATCCTTTTATTTTAGGTTTGACGGGAACGGATTACAGAGTGCCTTGCTGTGATCAATTATAGACTTAAGGCATTTTAAATGAGACATCTGGTGGAATGATGTCTCAGCCTCGGAATGACATTTTGAAAATTTAATCTGGATGATTACGTGTATACTTAAACTTGTCTTTACAACTATTAACAAAAACTAATGGTATTGTCTAATCTATCACTTCAGAAATTGAAATATTTTTTTATAATTCAAATGTGTATTAAAAAAAATAATGATGTGTTGGTATTTAACTTGGTGTTACCAGGAATGTACAAGATTTACATTGGTCCGGAAAATTCATCCGCCCTGAGGAGCAGTCAAAAGGTGTATAAATTTACAACAGCGGATTAAAATTCCGTACATCCCTGATATCACCAAGATAACGAATGCTTTTTTGATATTTTTAGCGTTCCTTTATTCAGTGTCAAATTCAAAAGTGCTTACATGTATGAAGAATTTCAACAACAACATGGCTTGTGCATCGTCTTATATCTTTAATATTTGAAAATATTTTTCGAACTTTTGTTTCCATTTTTTTATTTTTTGAGTTTTCGGTTAAATTTGTACAATTATATTACGGGTAAACAATAATACATTTTATCCACACCTTGATAATTAACCAATATTTTTGAGAATGCTTGCTTGATAACAATTGAAAAGTATTAACTAAGACTGTTTTATTTATAACTCATTGCGTATTTCATTTTTCAAATTGTTATGAATGTGAAGTTGAAAAAGATATCAACAAAACATGTTTATAAAGTGTTTAACTCTCAATTTTAGAAAAGATACGCGACTTCCGAACATGTAAGAAATCAACATCTCATAATAACAATTTAGAAAATGCAATAAATCTGAAGATACATATGAGTATTCTAGACGGAAAACATAAACAATGTGCAACTTCTTATTGCGATATGCAGCCGAAAAATTGACGCAACTGCGGCTTACATTTTCGCACTATAAATAACTTCATCTCTGGATTAAAATTAAGTTAGTTGTACCTTTCTTTTTAAGTAGTAGTTATAGCTGTTTAAACGTTGAACAAGAATGTTCACGCTTTGAAATCCGTACCACACATGCTACATACGAAATTCATCTGATTTTAAATGATTTATTTAAGGACCTTCTACTAAACTCTTTTTTATGCGTTATGTTCTGTATGACGTATCAAACGTTTTTTGTTTAAATTAAAATGTTCTGTTAACATTTCAATGCTGCAATATGAACCAATCTCATTTCTAATAAAACCGAAAGCAATTTTTTCAAAACTTATCTTCTATTATTAGATTGTTTTTGGTAGTAAAATTAATTATAACTGTTTTATTAAGACAGCTACGATTTACAATGTTTATCAATCAATGTTACATTGTGTATTATTTATATTAATGAATAATCAAGTAAAAGTTAGAATCACATTTTATCAACTTTGTATTAAATATTAATACCAGCAGAATAATCAAAATGTCTTTTGAGGTATTTATTTTCCATGTTTCACAAGTGTCCTTTGTATTAAAAGAGGACTTGCTTGGACTTATAGTTAGATTGTATTGTATATTGCACAAAAATCTGTATGTCAAATAGATGTTGTTAAATTTGAAGATTGTTAACTGTTGAAATAGAAGTTTCTCTAGACAAAATATTGTTGTAAATCAATCTGATACGGAAACTTCTTCTCAATTATTTTGATTTAAAAAAAAACAACACTTGAACATTTTTCAAAGATCTTTCATTTTTATTCAAACAAGTTTCATTCTTTAACGTTAATTTCTTTGTTTTGAATATTTTTTAATTTATATGTATTTGCTTATATAAAAATATTTTTTATTGTATCAATGATTTTGATTCGCCATCCATATTTTTTTTTAGTTCAAATATGAAAACTTTTAACATTCTTTTTTTATCCTACCTTTTCTTTGGAAAAGCTTGTTTGACCAATCATTTTCCTCTGAAAATACTTGCGGCAAGTCTGAACTATGGCAATTGTTTTTCACTTGTTCCATTAATTGATAGCGTTTTACTGAGTTCCTCGTTTTGAAATTGCCTTGGAGTTTTTTTAGTGAAATTTATTTTCAATTGTATAAATCACATTCAAATGCATAAACTTGACAGTTAATGTTTTATTCATTACAAATATATATATATAAATTTCTGTGTTTGACCATAAATAGAAACAGTGGCAAATGAAAAAAAAAACAACATATCAAACATATATTTTATATCTATGTATATCTATGGTCATATTTATAAATTAACTGTTTACAAAACTTTTGAATATTTAAAATACTAAGGCTTTTCTACCTAGCTGCATTTGGCAAAACTTTTAGGAATTTTTGTCCTCAATGCTCTTCAACTTTATACTTTATTTGGCTTTTTCACTTTTTTTTATTCGAGCGTCACTCATGAGGCTTTTGTAGACGAAGCGCGCGTCTGGTGTAAACATAAAATGGAAATATGGTGTCTATGATAAGTTTATTTGCATATTTTGTAGACGTTTACTGATAAATTTTTTTTTAAAAGAATGGAAATACCAGTATTTCTTTCTGTTTAGTTTTGCATCATTGAACATGACAAAAAACACCGGGCAAATTGGAGTTAAGATATGAACAGACAAAACATAAAATACTGAAAAAGAGCAAACGATGCAAAAGAAATACACAACATTATACCTTGGAGTATTGGCTTCAGAATTCTTACCGTTGACCGGTTGTTTATATACATTGTGATATCGGATATGTTCCTTAAGTCGTAACTACAATCCCCTTCCCTTTCATGAATGTGACCTACCGAATTAGACTATTTACCGGATTTGTTATCACATAAGCAACACGACGGGTGCCGCATGTGGAGCAGGATCTGCTTACCCTTCCGGAGCACCTGAGATCACCCCTAGTTTTTTGGTGGGGTTCGTGTGGTTTATTCTTCAGTTTTCTATAATGTGTCGTGTGTGCTGTTGTTTGTTTGTCTTTTTCATTTTTAGCCATGGTGTTGTGAGTTTGTTTTAGATTTATGAGTTTGACTGTCCCTTTGGTATCTTTCGTCCCTCTTTTGTGACGATAGGTATTAATTAATTAGACAGTTGCAAATGTCTTCATTTTTAGAAATTTGTATATCGTGGACATGTCGTTATATGGAACACGTGTACACAAATTGTTATTGGAGGCACAATGATGGTGTAGAAGGACCTAAACTTAGTATCCCCGTCAACAAGACAGTTGTTTTCCCTCCGTTTAATGAGTTTCATCTTTTGATTTTGTCATTTTGTAACGGACTTTCTGTTTTGAATTTTCCTGGGAGAACAATATTTTTATCGTTTAATTTTTATATCTTGGATCGATATCTGCATGTTAGGTTGTCTTTTATTCGCTCAGACTGGCACTTTCGGGTTTTCTTTCCTTAGGTTCAAAGGACATAACGAGAAGGACTTTTAAAAGAAATATCAAATAGCAGCATGCCAAAGATGAAAAAGCAGGACAGACAAACCACACTCATTAAAATATAAAAAAAAGAAGATGTGGTATGATTGCCAATGAGACAACTATCCACAAAAGCCCAAATTTACACAGACATTAACAACTATAGGTCAACGAACGGCCTTCAACACTGAGCAAAGCCCATACCGCATAGTCAGCTAAAAAAGGCCCTGATAAGACAATGTAAAACAATTCAAACGAGAAAACTAACGGCCTTATTTATGTAAACAAATGAACGAAACACAAATATGTAACACATAAACACACGACAACCACTGAATTACAGGCTCCTGACTTGAGACAGGCGGGATCCCAACCCTCCCCTAACCTGGGACAGTGGTATGTTTAACAGTACATCATAAGAACAAACTATAAACATCAGTTGATAAAGGCTTAACTCATCAGATGGACAAAAATACAAATGGACGTGGCCGGGTACTTATACATCCCGACACACAAAAAAACACAATGAACAGATCTGAGAGTACTCGTAGTTATCTGACAGCTAGTTCAAAGCCACTATCAACTATAAAAAAATTCATGCATCTAAAACTAAACTATCAATCCGTACACATCCAACATCCAATAAATTTAGTGTAAAGACAGCATAAACAGCCAGAGAAAAACTTGACCTTGTGTAATGCCAAGTTACAGGTATCAACAGATTGTAGATCTATGAATATGTATATGAATATAATATACTAGTTATATTTAGTTGGCTTTTAATTAACTGATAACAAAATCAATATTTATACCAATAAAAACAATATTCAATGATCTTATTACAGTGTTGAATAGGTTACCTTTTAGAATACGTTTATTTAAAGGAGCGACCAGTTCATGCAGTTTACATGGATCATTTCTGAATTTCCGGCACGGTTAACAACATTTCCGTAAAAATGAGGATGTGGTATCCAGTTTGAAATAAGTTTTCTACAGGTACAACCAAACTTCAAAATCAAATCTTTATATCTATGGAAAAATTTAGTTAAGGTTTTAAGTAATTTATGGTAACGATATCCCCGGTTAAATAATTTACCAGTTATACATAGGTTGCGTTCGTTAAAATCAAAAACGTCACTGCAGACACGGGCATAGCGAACCAGTTGTGAAATATAAACACCGTAAGATGGTGCCAAAGGAACATCACCATCTAAAAATGGAAAATTAACAATAGGGAACGAAAAATCGTGTCTTTTGTCGTAAATTTTAATGTGGAGTCCCGTTTAAAACCGAAATATCCAAATCCAGGAAAGGACAGAACTTGTTGATAATTATTCCGTATCAACTTCACAAATAATACACGATGGTGTTAAAGTATAGATTTTGCGTACTGACGTTGTTTATCATCTTAATAACATGTTACATTATTCTTTTATTTGTCTTTATTATTATTAATTTTACTGTTAAGTCTGTTTTTTGAGATATCCTTTTTACGTAACTCTGTGCTTATGTATCCCATTATAATTTGAACGACAAAATTATTGTATGATGTGACTCTGTACCTATGTATCTTGTCATACTTTGAATGACAAAATTATTTTAATTATTAATATTACTTTTACTGTTAACCCACTTTTTTTGTGATATACATTTGACGTGACTCTGACTTATATATCCCGTCATACTTTGAATCACACTATTATTTTATTTATTATCATTACTTTGACTGTTGAGACAGTTTTTGTTATATCTATTTTGCGTGACTGTATTTATGCATCCCGTCATACTTTGAACGACAAAATATCTACCTGTGCGAATTTCAAAAGCGCAGTTTTACACCAGTACTCAAAACCCTCCTTCTTTGATTGGAGCATTTTACATAGACAAATAAAATCGTATAATATAATCAAAATGAGGATGTTAATTTGATGCATGCCTTTTTGTGTTTCTTCGTTATATTTGTTGTTTTTATAGTGATTAAGATAATAACACAATGTTGACTGCAGTACCCCTATTTTTGACATTTTTACCTATTGTGTCTGTTTGTTTTGTTCACGGATCGGTGACAATATGATGGAATTTGATGCGACTGTCATACAAGTAGGAGGTTTAGCTAGCTATAAAACCAGGTTCAATCCACCATTTTCTACTTTTGAAAATGCCTGTACCAAGTCAGGAATATGACAGTTCTTGTCCATTCGTTTTTGATGCGTTTTGTTATTTGATTTTGCAATGTGATTACGAACTTTCCGAATTGATTTTCCTCTGAGTTCAGTATTTTTGTGATTTTACTTTTTATTGCCGAATAAATTTGATTTATTTAAAGTAAGTTCCTTAGAGTAAATTTCAGCAGTATTTTGAGAAAATTCTTGATTATTTAACGAAAAAATATCATCAAGATAACGGTAAGTGTTGTTGAATTTATCAATTAAATGCAATTGCAACGGGTCTTTACTGAGTTTAGTCATAAAAAAGGGACAAAAAATACCAAAGGGACAGTAAAACCCATAAATCTAAAACAAACTGACAACGCCATGGCTAAAAATGAAAAGGACAAACAAACAACAGCACACACGACACAACATAGAAAACTTAAGAATAAACAATACGAACAACACATAAACGGTTAATCGTAACAGTACAAAAACAAGTCTGCTATTAAAGGAGCACAATTAGTGCCCATGGGGATACCTACAACCTGTCGATAAACTTTGTTGCCGAAACATACATAAATATTATCAAGGAGAAAATAAACAGCTTCAATCATCTCATCACACCTCCAGTAAGTATATCTAGCATATTTACCTTTCTCATTAGAGAAGAAGGCTATAAATGAGTTGCAGCAAATATATCTACATTCAGCTTTACCAAACGACCATTTACTTAAATAGGAAATTTTTTGTTTAATAAGATAGTGTGGAAGTGTAGTGTAAAAAGTAGAAAAATCAAAACTATTAACAGAATCAAAAGGACCATCAAAAGCACGTAATTTATCTGAAACATCCAAAGAATTTTTTACACTCCAAAAATGGTTTATACCACTATGTTCATATATTTTATTACAATAGTTTATGATAAGCTCTTTAATAGTAGTCAATGAACTAGTTGAGAGCACTGAAAGATTAGTTGTAGAACACTTACTAGAGGCCGAGATGAAACGATATTTAAATGGTTTTGTGTGAAGTTTAGGTAGCCAATACATAGTAGGGACCTTCAAATGTTCAGAAAAGCCTTAACCTTTGATGTGGTTGTGATATGATTGTTTACTATATGGCTCTTTGTGGAGCGGATGGACTTGAATGTAGATGAATTAAAAGAACGTCCGTGTAGTATTTATGGCATACCACCACCACATTGTTGGCTGCTTTGTCGGCCGGTACAAACACAAACCGCTTTGAAAGTATTTGAAGTTTATTTCTTATTCTGGAAATAGGTGTATTATATACTCTATTATTTACTTCTAAATTATTTTCAAAATGGGATATTCTCTAATCTACAACATTCATACATTTATTTAAATAAGAATCAAGAGATTTTTTATCAGATTTTCCCCGTTTACACCATTTTTTACAAAACGAGGAAAGAGCATCTTTGGTGGCTTGATGACACTCTTTCCAATCTATTTTAGATGAAGGACGATATTTTTGTCCTTTTTTCAAAAACTTTTTAACCTCTCTGTCCTGGACGATGTTGAGGTTCCCTGTAATAACATGGTTATAGGGAACATATCTAAACTTCGACGATTCACAGTTTTAAGTTAAGGGAGGATAACTATCTATATTCACGTCTGATGTAACCAACGTATAATTAAAAATTAAACTTCTGCTGGTTTTTTTTGTATGTGTATGAAATTATAGGTGGTTCTATAATATCAAAAAAGAGAGGTATAAAGTTTTGAACGGTAGAGTCATTAAATATACTAGAAAAATTGATAAAATCAATACCTCTGCTGATATATTTAATTTTTCAAAAAATGACGTTTATGATCTTCAGGTTGGTCGATACGCGGGAACAGCATATGGTGGCAAAAAGCTGTAATTATACGAGAATATTCATACAGTGGGCTGGAGAATGAGATGGTGTTACACTCTTTGAAAAGATCGTGTAATTTACAAATGGGTATTTGACCTAGTTTAAATAATAATTGATGGCTACCATTATTTTTAAATATAGATAGGAGATTATCAGGTGTATAATTTATACGATGTTTAACTCGTTGATTTCGAATGATACGTTTCCCATGAAACCTATTATTTCGTTGTTTTTTATCAATAATATTCATGATATCAATAGAGGAAGTAGTAGATATGTTCCCTTGTACAAGTATATTATCATTTAGACCCAGGGGATAAGCTGTTTGAAGTCGTTTAATCCAAGACAGTTTGATAATTTTACGGGAATCTTCAACAACATGTTCAAATTATTTATGCGACTGCCCTTGTGGTTGCTGGACCGTCTCAAGTTGTTGAAATTTAATAAATTTAATATTGTGGTTGTGTTTACCTAAATGTTGATAAACTATGCTTTTGAATTTCTTAGGTTTTCGGAAGCGGTGTAGATGTTCCTGTGTTCGTTTAAAAAACTCTCGTCCTGTTTGTTCTACATATTGTATACCACACTTGGGAGCTTAGTTCATATAACCAGATAAATGAGGCTTTGGGTTTTTCATGTTATGTCACAGTACAAGGAAAGCGAAAAAGCTCTCCCGTTCACTATTGACCGTATAGTATTATCAGAATATAATCTAGAAAAGGTTTGTCAATTTCTGGCATTGCAAGGAAATATTTGTGGATATCCACGTGTATTTTTATTGAATAATATGGCTGCAGCAGCATTGCCACCTTTAACACAATTATAAAAACTGCTAAATTTAGATGGGGAATTTCGATTGAAAGCGGTTGAATTACTATTTGGAATAAAGTTTTTATAGCACGTGAATATCCTTGAGGGATTAGAGTTTAGTGTTTTCTTACCATTTCTTAAAATCATGATTATTTAAATGGTTATCAGACGATAAAATGAGGCCGAAAGTCATAACATTGAATTAAGAGTTACAGTAACGGAATATATAAACAATTCATAAAACAGTCGAAGAATTCTTATAAAAACTATATTGAACAGCCGGACAAACAATGACGTAACATAACAAGACAGACACGAAACAAATATAGGTCCGAGAAAACAGTTATGATGTAGTGAATTTATCTTTAACAGAAAACAACAAAAATCTTTTAACAAAAAATATCACTTTCTCGCTTTAAAAAATATTTGTCAACGAATATAGTCCCTAATGCGGACAGTGTTTTACATTTGATTCATACACCTTTCAATTTTATTTCCTTATATTTTATGCCTAATATAGTCATGAAAATTACATGTCTAAATAGTTTTAGTAATTTTATGTTAAGATAAATTAATGATCTGGTCCCGTTTGAAAAGGTCATAAAGTAGGATGTGTCCCAAAATTAATACACTACACTTAATATATAGTCTATTCTAGTTTTGACTTATAAATATTCATACCACTGGATACATTTAGCTTTTTTTTCTTCAAGAATGCAATATTCTGTTATCAACACTTTAGTGTGAATATCATTAGGAATAATGGTATATTTCTTAATAAGGATAAGCTAATTTTTAGACACAAAATATCATAAAAGTACCATAATGGGCATCTTGTTTAAATCTAGCAAGACTTATGAAAGTTCAGTCTTGTATCAAAAGAAAATTTAATAATTTTGATTACTTGAATCAACCCTATAAATCATTCCAAACTACTGTAAATATCTTACATATCAAATAATTAAATGAATTGCGTATTTTGCAAAATTTGACATTCAGCATTATTCTTTTTGAATTTGTGTTTCTTTTAATGTATTTCAGTTGAAACTCTTGCTCAGATAATAAGGTTTTTAAGTTAAGATGACGACATCACACGTACCAAGATGTAAATAACGACTGATGAAAATATTGCTAAGCTCAGTTTCGGTGTTAAATAACGAAAAGTCTCGTCGAAAAGTTCAGCATTTGTATATAACATCAGGACCATAGTATAAGTTTTTATATTAGCATATTTTCAACATCCAGGCTGTAATTTCAATTGATCATAGATACCAGGACTAAATTTTGTAAATAGGCCAGACTCGCGTTTCGTCTACAAAAGACTCACCAGTAACGCTCGACTCCAAACAAGTTCAAAAGGCCAAATATAATACGAAGTTGAAGAGCATTAAGGACCAAAATTCTTAAAATTTGTGCCACATACAGCTAAGGTAATATATGCCTGAGATAGAAAAGCCTTAGTTTTTTAAAAATTCAAAATTTGGTAAACAGTTAATTTATAAATATAACCATATCAATGATAATTCATGTCAGCACAAAAAGTGCTGACTACTGGGCTGGTGATACCCTCGGGGAAATAAATCTCCACCAGCAGTGGCATCGACCAAGTGGTTGTAAATAAACTCAAAGTGACAATAACACACATGCATCGACATATACATGATACCATGCTAAATAGCTGCTACCGAAACTGGTGCTTTGTTTGAATTTCAAGAACTAATGGCATAACGCGTAGATGGGTAACAGCATATTTCATTTCGAGGCCTTTTATAGCTGGCTATTCGTTGCTTTGTTGAAGGCTGTACGCTGACCTATAGTTGTGAATTTCCATGTCATTTTTGTAACTTGTGGAGATATGTCTCATTGACAATCATACCACACCTTCTATATTATATATAAAGCATGTGATATACAGTGATGATATAGCCAGAAAGTACGGCCAATTAGTCTATATCATTAAGGAACCATCACCACTTGGGGTATAGGCAGTAGATGGTTTGTTTAAAACATTGTTATCTGCACTTTGGTCGGGTTGTTGTCTCTTTGACACATTCCCAATTTCCATTTTCAATTTTATTTACATCATACACATGATCCAACAATTAACGTCTCATCTGTCTTCAGTGATAATCGTGGACCAATTATTCGAAAGCCCAAAACCTAGTAATTTTTTTTTAACAAATTATGTCTATATTTAAGGTGATGATGATTCTTACGACGGTCAAAGAGAAACAGTTCTGGAAATATTGCTAGATACTTAAAAGCCATGGCGTTGTCAGTTTATTTTCGATTTATGAGTTTGGCTGTCCCTTTGGTATTTTTCGCCCCTCTTTTAAAAGGGAGATAATGGTTAGATAGCACTTTATATATGTTAATAGTGTCTTAAGGTAGTTCACTGTGTGAAGATGTGTGGTGTGCACAAAGTAAAATCAATATGGCAATTTTGATTTAGGATAAGGCTTC
Organism: Mytilus edulis; assembly: GCF_963676685.1. NCBI lineage: Eukaryota > Metazoa > Mollusca > Bivalvia > Mytilida > Mytilidae > Mytilus > Mytilus edulis. Next base: position 78,376,661 of record NC_092351.1, on the reverse strand, counting down.
GGCCGGGGGTTTCCTGCTGATTTTAATCACAGTTCTAGTTTTGAATAGTGTTATACAATGTTGCTTACTTATAAGACACTAAGCCGAGAGATAACTATTTACTACCGTTACAGACAACGTCAGCGCTATGTTGTACTTCATATGAACATACGAAATTTGTCTATCCTGAACATTTTGTAAAAACTGACCAAATATATCAGGCTTAATTTCAATAAAGAAGGCGCACTACATCATGTACATAGTGTACTAAAAATCAGGAAACCAAAATATTGAAAATGCCTGTATCAAGTCAGGAATATGACAGTTCTTGTTCATTCGTTTTTCATGCGTTTTGTTATTTGATTTTGCCATGTGAGTTTGGACTTTCCGAATTGATTTTCCTCTGAGTTCAGTATTTTTGTGATTTTACATTTGATCTTACATGATTAACACATGACAAACACAATCCTAGACATACTTTATTGAACCATTTAGTCTAATTTTAACTAGGATTTTCAAAATCTATTTATATCCTATACTCAAATAAAAACGCACTTTAGCCTTGACATAATATATATACATTGATAACACTTAGTCATGTTATGTAGTCGTATAGTATTTAAATCTACACATATTTAATGTACATATCTAGCATCTTGTCAAAGTTCATATGGTACTTCCAATTTAATATAAGTTAAATATATTATTTTATTTTATTTATCTTCTAAATATTACTATTTAACATTCGTACACTCACTTTCTTTTTGAAATAAAAATCAAAATGTTTTGACAAATACTGCTTATAGATTATTGTCATCCCGTATTCCAATAAGCCGAACGTTTTTTCTATTTAACCAAACAGGTTAAAGATTTTAGCAAGAATTGAAGGCCACAAAGGTCAATTATTGACTTATATCCAACAACCAAGTTTGAAAAGACAGCATGATGAACCTATGCATTGAAATATTTATTTTGATCTATTGATACTAACAATCGGAATTACCATCGACTATTTTTAACCATCAATCCCAATTACTATTTTTGTAAACTTAAACTTTTGAGAACTATTTTTAAACGTAAATTTCTGATCAATCACGTGACAATGTCACGTAGTATTTTTGTGACCTAGAAAATATAAATGATGTTTTGAAGTGTTTCTGGTACACGTAGGTAATTTGTATTTCAAATTACTGATTGATTGTTGTTTGCTTTAGGCCATATCTCGGCGATAGCTAATTTGAATATTATAACAATTTACGGTATATTTTTAAAATCAGGCTAAAGGTCTTTCAATAAACTAAAGCAAATTGATTATCTACAAATAAAAATTGACACTAAGATAATGTGATGAAATTGAAATCGTTTTAAATTAAATTTTGAATCATCACCAAAAAGTATACAGATCTTAAGATTAATATAACTAAGAATTGTGTAAATTTTTAAACAATAATAAAAAATTGTGTTTAAGATACAGTGTGACATGTGAAAAAAAAACCTGTTTTAGTTACAAAGTGCAATAACTCAAAAAGTTTTTATTTTATTTTCATCAAAAAGTATACAGATCATTTGACCATCATAAAAACTATATTAAGTTTAATGAAATTTGAATAAGTCGTTCTTAGGTTACGATGCAACATGTTTACGACGGACAGACAGACGGACAAACGGACTGACATACAGACAGATAGACGGACGGAAGGACACTGGACATTTGTATACAATAATAAGTCCCGTCAAAATTTTGACGGGTGAATATAAACCATATCTATACTATTACACGTGAAGATCTTTTTTTGTATGTCGCTTCTCTTCCTTCAACAATTAATTAATCATTATGCCTCTGTGTCATATAGGTACCATGCATAGTCGCATTTGTCATCCACTATTATTGCTCAGGTTGGGTTTTTTTTTTGGAAAAAAAGAAAATAAAGTGTTATTGAATATAATTATATCCTAATATGTAATGATGATAATCAACACACGTAAACCTACTGAGATGTGTTTTTCTTTCTTTAAATATAATTTATTAGAAAACTTTAAAATTAATCAAAATGAACAAAGAGGGCACTTCCCATAAAATAATGAAATTTACAAATGAGCGCATGATACTCAAGACGTCTTTTGTGGAAGTTTAATGCAATAATCATAAATAGTTTCTTTTAAGCAACAAACATATATTGTTCAATATATAAATTAGAGAAAATATATGTTTTTATAGAAAAGGATATTATATATTTGATAACACTTCATTGTTTCCGAAAACAAGTTTCTACTAGTTCTTACCTTTTAACCTGTGGAGACAACTGCCCTTGGGTTTGGCTTTTTTCGAACATAAATAGATAAATTCATCCAAAAATCTAAATCTAAGATTACGATATACAATATAAATTGATCACTGTTAAATATCTATTTGTTTCCAGGTAAACAATTTGCCTTTTGTTTTAAACAAAACCACTGAAAATTTTGATTGTATTCGTTGTTCTGGTTGTTAGCAAATTAAGAGGCCAGATTGCTGGTATTTATTATAATGAATAAAAAAACAATATGTCGTTTGTAGCGTAGACAATGTAATGGCCATGTGTTAAGTCTAAATACCATCGATATTTTAAACGTCAGTCAAAAGTTAAAGTCAATGATCTGTAGAGTGATCAATTTTGTCTTACAACGACATTCGTTTTATGTACTGTCCCTTTGTTTTTAGTTAATGATTTGCATGGTACTTGATAAACATACACAATACATAAAAGCTTAACCTTTATCAATTAACTATGTCATGATTGATTGACTTTGCTTAACGTCCAGTGGCAAATATGTCATGGATGTTCAGGACGAATGCAATTAACTTTGATTTAACATTGCTCACTGTTTCATGAAATGAGTTTAAGGTCAATAAAGCCTGTCTGACAAACATGTAGATCTTTCAAGAAAGCGACGTATCAATATAGTTTACCTCTTACTTATATTAAGATTATTATTCACTTATAAATAAAGATAATAATATCAAGTATTTTCTCATCTATGAAACGAGGCAAAAAAAATTGATTTATGCCAGACGGAAACTTCATTGCATATGCACACATGAAATGAAGCATCCAAGTGTTTTACCATCCGAACTTTTTAACTTTTAACAAATACGTAACTCCGTCGCCTCCGCCGACGCTTGAATGTTATCCCGACGCCTCGCAAAAAAAAGCCCAGAATATTTTTTTTTTTCTGAAAAAAACGTCATACATTGATTCCCATCAATCAGTTTAAGTATTTAACTTTTTGCGTTTACCGATAAATTCATGTATTTAACATCGCGGTATTTCGATAGATAGCACACGATAACTAACAGATTGAAATTATTCTTTAATTAAGGTCTTACTGTATTTATTCTTCTGATTGTTATAAGGTCTTTCCACTTTTTCTAACACCGTATTACAAGTTTCATACTTTATTTTAAAGGCGGAAAGACCTTAAACTGTTCTCTGAAGAACTGGATTTTAATTATTATAATCTGTATGATTATTATTATTTCTGCCAAACTTTTACGACATTTCTAAAAAAAGGTAAACGACAAATTAGAATGATATTACGTATCAAATATTGGTTTAACAAACGTAATCTTGTGGCTAGGGCACCACCCGTAACTTTTCTTTTATAGCGGTTATCTCCCCCTACATTCTAAAATCTTGTTTTAATTCTAACTTCGTAACCATAATAGGTACAATAAATGAAGGGTTGAATTTGTTCAGGATAGGCTCAATGGTAGGGTTATGCCACTTTGAAAATTAGCCAATGTCGGATGGTAACTAAAACTGGATGGTTATGTAAAGTAAGTACATTTATATAGATATAGATTTTGGTAATACATATTTGTTTGTTTAAAAAAAAAATTGAAAAAAATGTAAGCTGCATTTGTATTCGTGCGTATTTATTTTTCGCGGAAAGACAATCGTCCCCAAAATCGGAAAAAATAACATATCGCAAAAAAATACATATACAGTAGTTTGGTCGTAATCGCGGAACATGATCACTGCTTTTACATGTTTTAATTGCTTTCACATGTTCAATTCGTAAACATACATGCAAGTGCACTGTACCAAGACGTACTACGACATTTAGGTCAAATAAAGATAACATCACATTAAAATAGTAAAATAAATATACAATAAAGTTGAAACACAACATTTTTTTTCTTTGAAATAAAAGCATGTAATAGAAATTAACAGACAGCATGCAGATGCTTTTAAGTATCTATGTAAATAAAAAAAGGAGGAAGAAATCCTACAAGTAAGCAAAAATGAAATGTAGAAACGTCAGTGTTTGACTTCATAGCTTACAGTTCTTTAAACCAATGGGATCTTTAAATTAAAAAAAAGGAAAGGCTAACATTGAGAATAAATAAAAGTTTAAATTATTAAAAAAAATTTAAATACTTATTGCAACTTTCAAGCGATTTCATTCATATCAAACCAATTGGGTTATTCAAACATTTAAACCTAGCCAAAAACAATCGGTCTATCAAAGGGAAAACTATCAGAAAGAAACATCATGAGTTGTATGTCTGTTTCATTTTCTAAAAATCAAACAAATGATTCTTTGTTTTAAATGTCAGATTGTACATGCGAGATATTTATATCGTAATGTGTTTGGCAATATATTTAACAAAATGTAAAACCAAATTAAATCTGATTATATAAAACGTAATTTTTGTAGTTGCGGTTTATTCCTGAACTGCCGCCACATGCAATGAAATGATTTTGTTTTAAACACGGTTTTCATTTAAATAAGTGATTATGGAAATAATATTGTTGTGATAAAACATCTGTTTTCTTCAATAAAATTCATAATTAAAGAATAACTATTATACAACATATGCAGCTTAATGTGTTTTTTTTTATAGGAGTATTAGATAAAATATCTGATGTTCATAAATTAAATTTCCTTTTATCCAGGAACAAAATGACTGAACTTCAATGCTGTCGTCCTAATCAGGTTTTCTTATTGTTATTCCATCATTTTCTTCATCTATAAATATGATAGTCATGATATTAATCGATATCGGTTAGATATAACTTGTTTGGATAATATTTCGTTATACGAACCCAAACCTCACAGATTACTTGTAATCTTTACATGTATGTATTGTCTGATTTCGGTGTGTCCGTTATTTTGCATACACTAACGTCATTTCGAGCGCCTTCATCAAGTCTATAAACATTTCCTTAGACACATCTCACTACAATTGTTTAGGTTGGTTTTTTGTGAGAACATTTTTTGTGTTTATACTCATTTCATTTGATTTATGCGCTCTTGTTTGTAATCATTCTGCCATACAACGATAGTGTCTATATGAATAGAGACCGTAAGGAATATTTAGATCTTCAAATCAATTTAAACATATTAAAAACCAAAAAGAAAAGAGGATTAAATGCCATAATTCCCTGTGAGTAAAACAGTAGATTTTGATTAACGTTTTGTTTAAAGAATTATTGAAAGAAAGACAATTTACCGATACTTAGAAAATATCCAGACGCAAAGGTTGATAACAAACTGATTATCTCCGAAACCCTGAAGTATGACAAAAACAAAGGACAGTTTACAAATTCTTACATAGAAAATGTAAAAGTGGGCAACACAAATACCTCCAAAACAAGAATTACAATCTCAGCTAAAATAGAAATAAGATGTTGTTTGTGTGCAAATGAAAAATATCTGAATTCGAAAAACTATGTTTAAAAAGTGAAAAATTAAAGATCAAAGTACGACCTTCAATACGGAGCAAACCTAGTTTGAATCATAAGTTCACATATCAGGAAAAGAGTACGGGAATGTGGTTACATTGATTGAAACATTACAGTTTATCCCTATATATACGACTTACCTTGATCAAATGTCGGTATATCTTGGAGATGAAGCATCCTTAGCAAACAAGGTTCGAAGGAACATACATGGACGCCATATATGTTGAATGTGTTTATATGTGAACCTCTGAACCAACTATGTTCAATTGAACTTATGTGTCACCAAAATTTCCATTTAAAATATCTCAAAATAGATTAAATTCTGTTTGACACCTCCTTATGTTTTGATTCATATCATTATATTCTTTGGTCTTATAATTGATGATTAAATATACACTTTTTGCTTTGCAATCATTTTTTAATTGATGGTTTTATTTAATATGGAAAAACACAGGCGGAAATATTAATGGAAATTTTGACTCAAATTTGAATATGAATGATAGAAAATAAAACAATCACTGGACTAGAGGTCACATTTAATCTATCACTATGCTAATGGTTTGAACTACCTCATTGGATTACATCAAATTAATTTGAAAATCGCGAAATTGGCATGAAAGGACCAAACGCGAAATACAGTATTCGCGAAAATAAGTTGGTTTACAGTATATGCATCCATGTCAGCTGAACACATATTGGTCAGTTCACTGAATGCAATATAAACACACCATACAATTATAGCTCTTTATAAATACGACATTATGATTTGTATAATTTTTAAACAGTTTGTTTTGTGAAATTTAAAATGAATGAAGATCTGTATCAAAACACATGACTCAATAGGTGATGTAAAAAAATGGGGGAAGGTTCAACAATACATTTAATATATCCCAACCATGTATGTTCTGTTCCCCATCTTTGAAGCTCTATATGTTTAAATTCTCTATTTAAATGATGCATTATAATACAAAGTGAACTTATTCCAACCAATTAATTGAACTATATTACAATAATTGTATATTGGTTTTTTCAATAGAGTGAACTTTACTTCCTACCAAGACACTTGTCTGCGTTGTATACGTAGATTGGTGCAAGGAATTTCTTCCAAGGTTATTTCAAGTTGAATGTCAAACCTTGTAATTAATAAGAACCTATAACACGTGTTGCTAGTGTATTATATGATTCAACTATGTCCTTCATGGAGTTGGGAAACAAAAATATCAATTTGACGTGAGCTGATATAAAAAAATCGAAAATAATATAAACGATTTCAATTTTTTTTTTAATTTAAGATCACGTTCTTTTTCTTCTTCATTTGCTTCTTTGCTTCATTTTTATTTTTACCCAAAGCTTCCATTATAGTTTAAAATCAAAACAATATATTGTGCAAACTTCACTCGTGTGGTATACACTGATATTGCATGTATATGCGTTAATCCCATGTACATACCTGTTAAAAGAAGACTGTAAAAAAAGATTAACTTTTATTTGTTAAATGGATTTAATTTTTATTTTTCAACACTTTTTCGTTTTCACGTATTCAAAGAAGAGTCCAGAGGTGTCCAAAATGATCAATCTGATTTTCGGAAGTTAAACTGGATAGATTAGGTAATCACAAGTCCAAAACGATCAATCCAGTTTTCACAAGTCCAAAACGATGAATCCAGTTAACGCAAGTCCAAAGTTATAAATCCGGTTATCAATCTAAAATGATAATTCAGGTAATCGCATGTCCAAACAGATCAATCCAGTAATTGTAAGTCCAAAATAATAAACCCGGTCATCGAAAGTCTAAAATGATAAAATTGGTTATTTGCAGGTGCAAAATATTAACATATCAAGTTTTAAACAGATACAAGCCAAGCAAGTCTGTAATGATGTTAAAAGACACTTGTAAAACGTGGAAGAATTTTGCTACTGTTTATCATTGTATAACGTCGTTCTCCCACCAGACGACTGTTTGTTAGTTGATGGAATTTAACGTCCTCCATTAGGACCAGGATCCATAATGTTTTATAATTATCTGAAAAAGAAAAAAATGAATTGGGAAACAGATTTATGAAAAGGTTGTCTAAAAAATCATATTAAACTCAAATATTTAATTTTAAATGAAAAAAAAAAAAAAACTCATTGTCGATATGTTGTATTATGTATTTTGCCTCTTTTTTTTTCTATTCGAGCGTCACTGATTTGTCTTTTGAAGACGAAGCTCGCATCTTGCACAAATACCAAAGTTCACTCCTGTTTTCTATGAAAAATTCATCGATCATATTTGTATAAAGCACGCATATTTCGACTAAATTATCTAACTTAAAACAAAACAATGATAAATCAGAGAATTACATATTTTTCGAGGTACTAGTGAATAAAAAAGAATGTATATCAAAGACATTGTTCATATAAACTGACAAACACACTATAAGTCTGATGAATAACGATTTTGATAAGAAATGTATTTGCAGAGATTCGTACTTTGATTAGTGACAATAACATTATTATCAACTTGAATATCGAATTTCTTTACATATTCCTAAATCAATACAAGACATGGTATACTCAAAATAATTATCAACGTGTGTATACTAGTATTTAAAAAAAAAACACATATCAATGACAATTTTTTTTATAATACTTCACGTTAAAATGCCATATTTCGATTGGCTGATACGAGGGGGTTAATTTACTCTATCACATGACTGAGCGGGTGACCATTTTTTTGAATGTCACCCTCTCGTCCAGACCAATCGAAAATCGATAATTTAAAGGACGATGAATTGAACTTACATCAAGTTATAAAAGACAATGCTTGAGTTCAACGTTTTGGCTCAGATTTTATTATTTGAATGTCAAAATAATAAAAAAAAAAGCATCTTGCTTCACTTCTGTTGATTTTTCTAATACCCATAACGTTGCTATGTACGTGACATTATTGGAAATATTTTAAAATAAAATTCATCTGTAAAAGACAAGAATGAAAGGACATTCAGTATAATAAATTAAATAACACATAGCTGAGAGGCTAATAGAGCAGATTGGTACCCCTCGCCTCGGTTGACTATTTTTTCTCGGGGTAACAATCTGCTCTATCACCCTCTCATCTATGTGTTATTTATATAATGATAGCATCATTGTCTGATCTCACTGTCTTTTAAAGGAATAAAATAACAATAAATAAAGGCAACAGTAGTATTCCGATGTTCAAAACTCATAAAAAACAAAACTGGGTCACAAACCAAAACCGAGGGAAACACATCAAATATAAGAGGAGAATGACGAAACAACATTAAAAAGTAAAATTTAAGATAAATACACAATCACTTACCTCGAACATTTTCATCTTCTTTTCTTTTTAATCAAACATCCTGTAAGAAAAAGTGTAGTTTACGTTAGACGTAAATAAACATTTTATTTATATGAGGTTCTTTTTTTCGCTTTGCCATTTTTGTTGTGATTGACGTACCAATACAGGAATATAGCAGTTGTTATTAAAAAAGTGCTTTGCTATGAACGTTGGCGTTTGTTTTTGTTGCAGTTCAATTTTTCTGTTGTTTTTCTCTTTAAGTCGATGTGTTTCTCTCGGTTTTGGTTTGTGACCCGGTTTTGTTTTTTGAGGTTTGATTTTTGAACAGCGTTATACTTCTGTTGTTTTTATTTATTGACGTCACAACTTTGTTCCAATGTTGCTGAAAATAGAAATGAACATGTTGTCTGCTCTGTAGTCGGGTTGGTTTCGCTTTGACACATTCCCAATTTCCTTTCTCAATTTTATTTGCGTTGTTGCTATTACCTAGGAAATGACATAAAGTCAATTATATTTATCTTAAAAAGGTTCATTGTCATAAACCGTGACTGCCTGTTAAATGTATATTTTAGATCCGATTTAAAACCCACAATTTAATAATTACAATCGAAATAATCGTTTCGTTCCATGCTCTAGTCTTATTTCAAAATCGATAACAAGCTTTCTACCTGGGGTCACTATTACGCATTTTGCAATGAAATAAAAAAAATAGCGCTTAACATTTATTATTTACGAAAGCAGTATGACGGTTTGTATTCGTCCTGCTTTTTTATATAAGCTTCTTTATGAGACGACTCTGTTTTTAACCTTGCACTCGTCACCCATTACTATTATGACAGAAACAATCCATTATCAGCTGATTGCATGTTTGTGCCTATTCACAAAAGCTTTAACAGCACATGTAGTTGAAGCCAAGTTCAAAGTCTTAATCTTAACATTTACTAAATGACTAGAAAAAGAAGACTTCTTTAGAAGAAACACTTTTAAAAGATTTCGACTTTGATATATGTCCTTTAACTGGACAGAAAGTATTGGATACCAACAAACGACAAGCACTGTTCCTGACTTAAATGCCTGATTTAGGACAGGTGCATATAATATATGCTGCTGGTTTGAACGTTTTAACAGGCGCCAACCTTCATCCTAAAACTGATACAGCAGTATAACATTACAATTGAAAAGAAGCACTATCAAATATTAATTGAAATTGGCTTTACTCTTAGACTATAAAAAATGAATGTAATATGAAATCGTGTACCAGTGTTTGACTGAAATTTCTGCAAATTTACTTTTCATATAGTTGTAATGGCTTTTGCTCTTTCTGCACGAAAGAGAATAAACTTTCAGAAAGCAAAAAAAAAACTAATAATTTTGAAACCATCAGCTACGTTTTCTCTTATCTGTTTTGACTCCTTATAACTATAAAATCTTGATTTATTTCCTTGCAAAAACTTCTAAGCTTGTTCGATTTCATGTAGTATGTGCAGAAACGCATTTAAAAAGATTGGCATTGATGACAGGGGACTCTACAAAGATCCTTTAGTAATCGAAATAAATATTCATCGGTTGAAAAATGACATTGCACCGAAAACAAAAAATAATCAATTTGGAAAAAAATGTATAACAGATGTCAACTTAAATTAAAAGATACTGATAAATTTCATTTTATCAATAAAAATCGTATTTTTTTAGCTTACTGTCAAAAAAATATATATATCTGTAAAAATCAATCACCGACTTAACATCTTACGTATGCAGTCAGTGATTAAGTTCGTAATACATAAGTTTTCACCTTTTTAACGGTCTAAAAAGATTTTGGGAAAAGAAAGACAATCCAAATTTATAATTTTCACTTTCATACGTACAATGTATGTTACAATGACGCTTGAAAGGTATAAATAACATGAAGTTGACGCTTCATACGTACAAATACCATTGTTAAGTTACATTTAATGTATAAAGTAGATACTTATGTCGCTTGTGTTGTTTTCTCTATTAAAACATCATTACGTAATGTCAAAACCATATCAAGTAAAGACAAAATAGCATTAAGTAATGATAAAACAACATAAAGTAATATCAGAGTTCCGCATAAGACAGCTGTGGCTATCCATAATAACCCATAGTGACGGTAAACGCATGTTCAAATAAAGTTCTTCAAATGAAATCTAATAATATTGTTACTACCAGAATAACTTCACTAAACACGTATGGTTGAGAGGAAGCTACCGAAGACCTCGTATATAAATGTTATCAATATGATATAGAATCGATGACATTCAGAATACGACTTTTGTCCTTTTTAATTCAAAATCGGAAGAGGTGACCACGGATCTAATTTATAAATAGACATTTTCATATAAAAAATAACTGTTTTCACACATAATACAACTATATATTTGGAAACGTATTGGTATTATTGTTATGAAGAAAAGTGTATCTTGGAGTGAGGAAGGCAATATATAAATATCACATATAAAAATATAAGAAAACCGAAAATTAATAACCGATTTTGTTTTGAGATCAAAATAAGAGAGAACAAAAAGCATTAAGAGTGTATATTTTTAAACCTATAACATTAAACGTTTGTGTGAATCATTTTCTAAAAGTAAACAAAAACATATTATTTTATAATTTACATTTAACACATACCCTTCTACAAAAAAATGAAAACAGCCTAAGTCGTAATAAGAGTCGGAATTGGTAGCGATATTATTCGTATGTGTTTTGTTTTATACATGAGAGTCACGTGAACACCATTATATAAAAGTGTGGATTATATTTCCTTATGTTGGATCAAGTGCAAAATAGCTTTTGTGAACTGTACTGTAAGTGTAATTTACTTATCATATGTAGTGATTTTTTTTTAAAGATATGAGAAAGTAACAGAATTATATATTCTTATATGTAAGTCACAAGTTTCGACATTTTCGCTCCACAGTGTATTTAACTTCGTAGTTTATGCATTTGGTGTAAACTTTTATAGCTAGTCACCACCTCAGTTTAATCATGTAAATCTATTATATAGTCTTTTTATGAAATTTACTTTTTGCAAAACTATGTATTATTCTTGATATAAATAACGTTTTTGACCCAGGCGGATAACCTTGGCCTTACAACTTTTTGGAACTTTTGGTCTTCCGCGATCTTAAACTTTGTAGTTGTGATGGCTTTCAAACTTTTTACTTCTGAGCATAGTTTTATGTGGATGTAGCGCGCATCTGGCGTTTAAAAATATTTTTTAACCTGTTACTTTTTTATGGCTGTTATTCGTTTGTTTCTCTGTCCTATATTTTCTCCCATTTATTCATTGTAACCATGTCGTGTAATGTTGTCATTATAATATTATAATTAACACTATCATTTAAGCGGGAGGTTTGGCATGCCACAAAACCACGTTCAACCCAACATTTTTTTCAAAAATGCCCTGTACCAAGTCAGAAAAATGGCCATTGTTAAATTATATCTCGTTTCTGTGTGTGTTTCTTTTCCCTGTTGTGTCTCTGTTGTGTCGTAGTTCTCTTATATTTGATACGTTTCCCTCAGTTTTAGTTTGTAACCCTGATTTTTTTTCTCTATTGATTTATGAATTTTGAACAGCGGTATACTACTGTTACCTTTATTTAGCTGGAGGACCACTGATGAGTGTTTTAAACAATATATCTTCTGATACATATGCTTTCATGGTACACATGTTGTTAAAATTCTATTTTTCCTTTACATCAAGTTTTTTAGTACATGAACAAATGAAAAATAAAATGTACGGCAAACCAAATAGTTTAACAAGATTATTGGGTACTTTTCCAAACATTATCGAATTTTGTTTTATTTTCTTAAAACAAAAAATTCCATGTCGCTCGTGAAATTAATTGTCAGTGATAAGCTGCATAAGTAAATGATACATGAAAGTGACTGCACATTTTATAACATAGTCAATCAAACTGTGGTGAAATATATTTAACTTTCGTACATGACTTCATTTTCCATGTACTATTCATCTAACTTGTGATTTTTAACGCCATTTCATCTAAACAATGTATTTCGCAGGGAGAGTGATTTCAAATATATTATCAACAGATTGTTTAAGATCAGACAACAAGATCTCTAATTTACTAAAAAGGGACAAAAGATACCAGAGGGACAGTCAAACACATAAATAGAAAATAGACTGACAATGCCATGGCTAAAAATAAAAAAAAGACAAATAGACAAACAATAGTACACATGACAAAACACAGAAAAGTAAAGAATAAGCAACACGAACCTAACCAAAAACTAGGGCTGATATCAGGTGCTCAGGAAAGGTGAGCAGAACCTGCTCCACATGTGGCACCCGTCGTGTTGCTTTTGTGATAATAATTCCGGTAGTTAGTATAATTCCGTAGGTCACATGCATGAAAAGGAATGGGATTGTAGTTACGACGTAATAAACATATCCGATATCATTTGTGAAACGGTTATTCCATAACGGTCAACCAACTCGTGATGGCGTCCTTAAAATTTACAAAGGGAGGATTTCATGTTCATATTTATGTTACATTTATACAATATTGTCGTTTGACATGTTTGACATATATTCGAATATTCGAACAATTATTTCAATAAGAATATTAATGAATAATAAATCATACATTTAATTACATGACTATCCATTTCTTTCTTCAAATTGGCTAAAATCATAAAAAATCCTTTTTCATAAAATATATACACCGCTGCAAAAACCATGAGAGGTAATAATCAGATTAAGAAAAAATCCGTATACCCTGTACTTTAATATATGAATATCCGAAGGCAATGTCAATGACGTAGATTTGTGTCATTTCCGTTTTCATACTTTTTGGTGACTTGTTGGTAAACTCTTAATACTTTTCTAAGAAATAAGTAATTGGAAATGATATATTAAGTAAAAAAAAAAACAGGGAGCAATTTCAAACATATCAAAAGTAATTTTAGCATATAATTAGGAATTGCTAAATTTTATTTCAGTTCATGCAATTCAAACACTATTTATACCATGCATTGGCCTCGGTGAATATCATATATTTGCTTTAGTCAACAGTTCATTTCTCAAAATATAGTAACAATCGTACTTTAAAATATATATCGTTGATAGGTTATACACTAGTAACCCGAATTTAACTTGAACGGACAAAAACGTGTTAACGCTATTTAAATGAGATTGATCGTTATTTGAGAAAGATTGACAAAAATTAAAAATTATATTTAATTCATATCAATTCATATCAATTCATTTTAACGCCAGTCAAATAGATTTCTCTGCGGTGAATCAATTGAAATCAAGTTGCTGGTTAGTTGCGTTAAACTAATAGGCCACGCCCCCGTTAAACTATTTCAAACATGCATTAATTCGTTTTAAACATGGATGAGACCCGAGCTTTTTACAGGTAAATCACCCAAGCAAAACGACCTCGATGTATCTATCGTTTTTTGTTTCAAACTTTAAATGCGTATAGTCTTATTAAAGTCACATGCTTCACAATTTAAAACGTTGAAACGAATGAATAATACACGTATCATGTTCATATGTAAGGAATTAAAATAAAAACATTAAAATATATATGCACACGCGGTTTAAAAATACAAAACTTGTGAATCTGTTGAAAAAAAAATAGTTAAATATATAACATGATGGTTTTCTATATTGTACTCGTATTCAAATGTAGACACGGAAAACTATGTACACAAAAATTATTTATTGTGTACATAATTTAAATCGATGTATTTCATATTTTCGGCATTGACTGTAAAAAGTGATTAAGTCCTTTATGAGTAAAATACAGAATTAAAAATAACTCTACCTTTTTTTTATATTTCTTTATTTTAGAGGTAAGCTTCTGGCCAAGTGTCACTGATTCTGTCGCAAATCATTTACTTCAATAACCAATCAATTGTATTCTGAAAGAAGTTGATTTGTTTTCTGTACGAATACATGAAATATTTCTCACTGAACGTTATGTTTGCAATCGATGTTCAAATACAAATCTACAGTATCTATATGAAAGAGACTTAATAATATATTTTTTTTATTATTATTCTACACATGCATATTTGAAGGATCGAAATAATCAGTTCTACAAATGGGTGTTATTTTTAAAGACTTGAAACTTTACAATTATCAAGTGAATCCATGAAATGTTTATCGACGCACCAAACTTTCATCGTGCATAGCTCATTTTCCGATTTAACAATCTTCTTACTTGTTCATTACATTCTAAAATTAAAATCCTTCAGAAATTGCAAAAACTTGTATTCTCCGGCTAGACTGCGCAAAAGATAAATCTTGCTTTGTTTGTGTATACACAATGTTTTGAAGGCCGATATCCAGTTTGGCTAAAAAAGAATTAATTTGCACCACAAGTTAATTACGCGAATTCTTTTTTTGCATAACTTTATCATAAAAACTGCAACATTCATTAGCGCCAATAAAACAATCATTTAATTGCGCAAATATTATAGACTTCTTTTCAAATGTTTCTTCTTAGTGCACTGAGGAGGTCCTTTTAGGTATTTTCATGTAGGTACAGAAATCGCAAACTGAAAGGGCCTCCTTAGTGCACTTAGACTGACAAAAAAAGTGCACTATGGACCTGATGGAAAGATAGAATTGACACATAAAAACATAGCATACGGAAGGAGAAGTACATAATTTTGAATTTTAGTAATTATAAAGTTATTCAACAGTTGAAGTAGGTATTCTAATGTTACATGTACGTGTAAATAGGTTAATAGTCGGTACGTCTAAACACTGCTAAGGACTCCTTAGTGCACTAAGGACTATACAATGCCACTAAGGACTAGAAGGACTACTGTTATACGTGTTATTTTTACATGTTATGTTAGAGATTAATATTTAATGCATAAATTTCAAATTTTATAGAAAAATAATCATAAATAAAAAAGATATTCAACATTTTCTAGACACGTGCCCATTTTTCTTTGATATACCGAAAATCAATGAACCGATTGACACGTGCCAAATAATATAACAACTGATTAAACAATCATATTCTTTAATTTAAGTAATTAACAATTGTATCGAAAAGATTAATACTTGATTATCATAATAAAATGTGTTGTTCTGATTTAAAATGATTAAAAGGACAAATAATTTTGCTTTTGTTTTATTCATTTCCCGACAAAGTTATTTGCCATAGGTTTTATCTTTGATGTTCGCCAACTAATAAGTAAGAGTGTGGTCAGCTTGGTAAAATGTTTATGTAAGAGACATGAAGACAAAATGAATAAATATATTTATAACTTTTTTGTCAAAGATGCGTGTATATACAAATGGCTTCACTAAAACATGAGTAAATTCCAAAAAAAACTATAAATCATGATATTTATTTTTCCACTGTCTATTACTGCTATATACGTACTAGTACGAATAACGATTGAATTGAAAAAAAATCATGTATGGACAAATAACAATTGTGAATCAATAAATCATGTGTTCAAAACGGCGATAAACTGGAAACCAAAAAGCATACCAGAACTTGTGAAAATTCTCCACGAACTAGTCAAGCTGGAGTTTGCCGACTTAAGACGAGCACTGTACAGCCAAGGCAATTACCTGCTGTTTGGATACTATAAGCGCCACCAATTATTGTATCAATGCTGGCTTACAAAATCAGCTGATCAAAAAGATCGTCTTTTTCATAAACTTATGAAAGACAGTGACAAGTCCAAATTGACTACAGAAAAAGAAAAAACTGTGACAAGTACTCTGTATGACTTTACCATGACATTACCCCCAAAGACTTGCCAAGAAACCATGCCAGACAAAAATACCTAGGGTTGCCCGAACACAGCCGCGATTTTGAACATTTAAATGTCTTATATTCAGTGCTATGAAATGTAATGTAAATATCTGTATAATATATGCATATATATATGTATACTCAACTATGTAATATTTTAGGAAAGAGTAGCCTAAACTTGTACCAATCCTTTGTGGTTGTTAGTCGTAAGCAGCCGTATCTGTCAAATGTTGACGACTTCCGCTCAACAAGGCTAAAATTTTTGGCAAGAACGAATTGTCTGCCTATAAATGCAACGCTTCAACGAATGAATCTGACAACAAATAATGAGTGTCAGCTATGTTCCTCAAATGCGATTGAGAATATCTTTCACGTTATGTTAGATTGTCCTTTTTTCTCGGCTATCAGAAAAAGAACAAGTACTAACATACAAGCATGTTTCGAGAATTTAAAAATGGATATCTGTTTTTCAGAGTAGCCACCCTTATCACAAATACAGTTCATGATAGGTGATCTGGGCTACTTGTATTCCCCAGACTTAGGTAATAGTTTAGATAAGATCGTTAAAAAATACCTTGTAGACGTAATGAATGAACGTTCTTTTCAAATTGATAAGATTTCCAATGTATAATATCTTGAACTGTATGTGAACGTTTTTAGTTTTAAGTTTGATTTTTTAAATCTTTGATGGATGAAAGATTTTAAAGTATTTATGCATATGAAATTGTCACTGTAATGTACTTTTACGAAATAACCAATGTATTATGATATTTTAGCGTTAATGTATTTATAAGACTTATAAAGACATTTGCAAGTATCTTATATCATTTTTACTACAATCATATAATATTGTTTGTAAATACTATGATGTGCATGTTTTATGACGCAGGTGTCAGTACCCCGCTGGCGCTTGCCCCCGTTGTAAAGGGGTAGTTTCACAATAAAATATATATATATATATATATATATATATAAGTACGTCTGAGTCAGTGACAACCCTACAACAGATGTATCCATCGGATCCCCATCAATGATGGTGATACATGGCTGTGTACATAATGTATATACAACTCGTCTAAACATCAACCCAACAATGTTAGATCTGTAAATTTGCTTTCGCAAATTTTTGGTTCTTCCCTCGCCGGGATTCGAACCCATGCTACTGTTATATCGTGACACCAAATCACGCCCAGGTGGTCGTGTGGTCTAGCGGGACGGCTGCAGTGCAGGCGATTTGGTGTCACGATATCACAGTAGCATGGGTTCGAATCCCGGCGAGGGAAGAACCAAAAATTTGCGAAAGCAAATTTACAGATCTAACATTGTTGGGTTGATGTTTAGACGAGTTGTATATATATAAATGGCGAATTAAAATATTTAAAAGAAATATATATATATATTCTGTCATTTATTAATATGAACATCTAATTAAAAAACCTTCATTAGATATAATTTATTGTTCTGGAGACAAATTTATTATTTACAAGAAATAATTCCAAAATACTTCTTCATTCTCTTAAAAACCACATTAATAGCATTTCAACAATTCATTTATTAGTATCCAACTTAACTAATCTTGTCCATTAAACACAGCAAATACCATGATTCCCGTGTAATCAGTTATGTAATTTGACACGTGTCAAACGGATCATTGATTTTCGGCACATCAAAGAAATACGGGCACGTGTGTAAATAATGTTGAATATCTTATTTATCTATGATTATTTTTCTACAAAAATTGAAATTTATGCATAAAATATCATTCTCTACCATGATATGAAAAGAAATTACATGTAACAGCACTCCATCTAGTCCTTAGTGGCATGTTATAAGTCCTTAGTGCACTAAGAACTCCTTAGCAGTGTTTAGACGCACCCCATCGAGATAAATATGACACAATTAATAAAATTGAGAATGGAAATGGGGAATGTGTCAAGTTTCATTTATTGGCGCGATTCAAAACTTTACAATATGACAAGTTACACCTAACCGTTTTGACAAATCAGTAAATTCTTCGCCCGGGGATATACACCTGCCAGTAATCTACCTTCAGTAACTTTAAAATACCCAGCCGTGCCATTTCCGTATATTGTACATGTAGATAGCAAGTGTGATACATGTATATACACCAGAAATACCAATTCAAGTGATTTTTAATTTCAGAAGAACTCCATATCGGGTACATAAACATAAAATTACAATAATATGAAAAAATGTATTAATAAGTTCAAATGTTGTTTTGGTAAATGCACCTAGGTATGAATTTATAAACTTATGTTAATTCGTTATTTCATGTCTCTTTCTTTTTTTTTGCTTCAATTAATTTTTTGTATCTTATAGACATATTCGTAAATCGAAAAAACTCACAAATCTGAATAGAATCATATGGCAATGAACATGTTGAATGATTTCTCTAACTCAAAACTAGTTATACATGTACATGTAGATGCCTCTGAAATTATATTTTTCTCGTTGGGTTGCTTGTTCATTAATTGACGTTTACGATATATTCTAATGTTCAGTATTTGTGAAAACCGCTCATTTATCTATTTTACAAGAAATATTATAATACTTGTAAGTCATGAACATTGAAGTTTAACTTTCTATCATTTTTTCGTATACGCACAAACATACAATAAAATGAAACACTTTAAATCGGTTTAAATTATGCAATGCATTTCGAAAATATAGTTTTGAAAAACCGGATATTTTTGATTCATACTTTTTCTATCCCTTTTCTTAAAAATTAGACCACGTGTCACTGGTTAATATAGAATACAATTAACGGTACCAATTTTCTTGTACTAGATGCGCATTTCGAAAATACATAGATATAGGAAGATGTGGTGTGAGTGCCAATGAGACAACTCTCCATACAAATAACAATTTAAAAAGTAAACCATTATAGGTTAAAGTACGGCCTTCAACACGGAGCCTTAGCTCACACCGAACAACAAGCTATAAAGGGCCCCAAAATTACTAGTGTAAAACCATACAAACGGGAAAACCAACGGTCTAATCTATATAAACAAAACGAGAAACGAGAAACACGTATATATTACATAAACAAACGACAACTACTGTACATCAGATTCCTGACTTAGGACAGGTGCAAACATTTGCAGCGGGCTTCAGTGATGCTCGAGGCCAAAATATATGAAATCAAAAGCAAATTTAATATAAAAGACGAAGAGCTATAATCCAAAAGGTCCAAAAGTATAGCCAAATTCGTGAAAGGAATACTAGTGAACCATGAATAATCCCAAACAACAAATTTGTGATTCAATTTGGTCACACTTGCTTATATTGTCAATATTATGTATTGTTTTCGGCTGAGACGACTACATGTATAAAATTTATAGTAGCCTCAGTTTTCGGCAATATTGAAACAAATTGAATATCCTTTGAATTGCTTCTTAAGTTATTTTAATATATATACTGAGCCAAAAAAGTTTAGCAACAAAATTGTGAAATTTTGTTTTATTACAAAATCATAAAATTTAAACATATAATTTTAATAACACAAAAATGGAATTATGATATGTCAGAAGCAACATGAATGTTTATCATTCACATTAATTAGGATTTTCTTTGTATGGAGCGCGGGAGGGTCAAAATGCTTAAATGAGTATAGTGTTTCTCAAAATCAATTTCTCAGCCATGCCCTTAGTGCACCAATGAAGGACTGACAGGAACACCAGCAACTTCCCTTAGTCAATGCAGTACTTTTTTAGCCGAAAAAAACTTGTCACGTGTTGACGTAAAGCGAAGGAAGCGCTCCTCCCTTGACGATAGTTTTTTTTTTGTCTACGAGATATCGACCTATCCTATGCAGTTGTAATTTGTCGATATCTGTTTGTTAGTCTCTGAACTGTTGCCTAGTGCACATTAAATCGAGCCATGATGTCAGCAACCCTCATTCCGGCATCAACCGTTTCAAGACCTTTCTGACTGTCATTTTCGGGGTGGCCTGGTTGACGCCCCAAGCAAATTTTTCAACGGTGTTTGTGTTTTTCTTACCAATGGTGTGTTTCTTGTAGGTTAAAAGAAGGGGACAGTATACCTCTAAGTAATAAAACTTTAAGATTTGTATTCTTTAAATTGTATAACGTCTTAGTCTGGCTTTCTCTTCAATTTTTAGATTATATTCAGAATCACGTTTTTATGCCAGATCTTTTATCATTTGTTAAATCAAAGACATGTAGTAGATGTATTTTTTTTTTAGACCAAAAAAACTATCATACGGTATTCCACATGTACGGTGAATTAAATTATTGACAAGCATATCACATCTTCTTATATTCATTCGTTATTTGATGAAGATCTTCAACAAGCCTTAAAGGGATTATTCGCGATTTTTCACTTTAAATAAATGATTTTGAAAATGAACTTATTGATAACTATACACTTTTTAATTCTAAATAATTATGTTTATCCAGAGACATATAATTGTATTATATGTCTCTGGAACAAGCATGTGCATACAATAATGCATGTATGTATACGCATGAGGTTCTCGCTACATTGAAGACCCGTAATTTGTCCATCCTATTTAAAATGATTCTTATAGGAGGGTCTGAGTTGGGGGGGGGGGGGGGGGTTCTGTTTTTCTGTAAACATTTAATTTTCACCCCTTTTTTTTTCTAATCTTCAAAAAATAAGTCTATTCTTTAAAAGTAATTTTTTACGCATTATTCTCTAATTTTTCCCCAGTTTTCTTTAATCTTTAAAAAAAAAAGTAAAAATCATTCTTTTAAATGAATGAGAACGGTGATTTCCAAACAACAGCAAGGCTTTCATTTGTTACTCAACAATGACGTGTTGGTGTGTATTGTTCTGCATGATTTAAGTGCTAGTTCTATGAAGTAACAAGTCCAAGTTTTCATCAGTTCTTTCCAGTGATTTTGACTACACATAAGAAGATGCCAATGAGACCAACTCTTCGAAGAGACCAAATGACACAGAAATTAACAACTATAGGTCACTGTACGGCATGCAACAATGAGCTAAAGCCAACCGCATAGTCAGATATAAACAGGGGCGGATTCAGGCTTTTTGAAAGAGGGGCTGTAGTTTTGTAACGAGGGGAGCGAGGCGAAATTTTTTTTTTGCCCCTTTTTAGGACTTAAAACATAAAATAAGTGAAATATGCACTTTTTAAACGGTTCCTGGCGTGGGGCATGCATATTTTGTAGTTGCTGGTAAGGTGTAAGGGTTGGACATTTTAGATGCTGCATCTCCCTATTAATTCACGAAGTCTAGTCTGATTAATCATTTAAAAAAAAAGTCCAAGCAAAAGGGGAGGTGTACGCCCTCTACGCCCCCTCTGGATCCGCCACTGCATTTAAAGCCCGAGTAGAAGTATCGGAAACCAGTTCATATTGACTGAATCCTATAGTCTGTTACCACGAAACCAAAAAAGGTTTACCAAGTTTGTTTTCACTTTTATCATATTTTTACAATGATAACTTTGATAATTTTCTTTAAATTTTAAGAAGAGAAAATTCTGTTACCAGATAATGTTTAGCATTTTCTTTTATTAATCATTCAATAAAATTCAGGTATCTTTTAGCGTTTTCTTTTATTGATCATTCAATGTTCATTATATTTTTTAGACCACGCATTTCTCTAATCTTTATTTTTTATGCCCATTATTCTCTAATCTTCATTTTTCAAGGGCATTATTCTCTAATCATTGAACCCCATCCAAACCCTCTTTTTTTTATTATGTTGTACATGTACTGTTATACCACTGATCGAGACTAGGGTGAGGATAGGGAGCCCGCTAACAATTTTAACCTCGCCACCTTATTTATGTATGCGCCTGTCCCAAGTCAGGAGCCTGCAATTCAGTAGTTGTCGTTTGTTTATGTTTTACATATTTATTTTTCATTCATTTTTTTTTGTTATATAAATAAGGCGGTTCGTTTTCTTGTTTGAATTGTTTTACATTGTCATATCAGGACCTTTTATAGCTGACCATGCGGTATGGGCATTACTCATTGTTGAAGGCCGTACGGTGATCTATATTTGTTAATGTCTCTGTCATTTTGGTCTCTTGTGGACTGTTGTCTAATTGGAAATCATACCACATCTTCTTTTTTATATTCCTGTCCTTTTAAAATGCCCATTATAGACATATAATAATACATTAGGCTTAACATTTCAATTTATAAATATCAAATAGCGAAAAATTTATATATTTATTCAATGATGACAATGTTGCTGCAATAGATGCCAAAAACATCAACAATATTTTATTGAAAAGAAACGGCATTTTATTTCACTTGTTCTTAAATTAAAAGATGTTTCATTTCATTTGTTATATACGGACACTGTAAATTTTGAATGTAAATGAGTAAAAATTTGTTTATATTTATATATTGTGTCTTATACGCGTCTCATTTATCTTTTTAAAGATTGATGCACACAATGCAAATGTTTAAATGTTTTGTTTAGTTCTGTGATTCTCACTTTATGTTTGTATGTGGTGAGACTTTAAAAAATAATAATAATGATAAAATATTGAATCTAAAAATATTCAGAAACTATAAACCTTTCTTAAATTTATACTTGAGACAGAAAATTAAAACCAGCAGTGTCAAACATGTTTAACACTCAGCGGGCATTCGATATCATTGACATACTATATAGCACTAATCGCAATATGTATACATGTACATATATTTTGGCATCTTATCAGTAATCTCTCTATTGAAGATGTTGAAATATATGTATTATAATTATTCGCTTATTAGGCAAATTCATATTCTACAAAGATATTTTCAATCATTTTAGTTTTGATAAATACCATTACAAATAACTTATCTAGTTTCCTGTGTGAGGATATTTGATTGATAAAATTCAATAAACAATTTAAGGTTGTCGGGTAAATGTGGATTACGGATTAAGATGTTAGATGTCAAACTTGAATTAACAAACTAAGGTGAATTTAACCCGAATATGTAGTTTCTCTTCAACAGTGTTTTAATTCTAATTTCCTTATTTTCATTTAAACTAAATTAATTAGCATGAAAGAAAGATTCGAAACTAAAGATAGTCACAATTAAAAATATGTATTTTGAAAAAAAGACAAAAACCGCCAGATCATATCTGATTTAAATCCAGGGTCCGTATATGCATCTTCTGACTTCAGACTCAGACTTCTCTTGAACTGAATCTTAATGTGCGTATTGTTATGCGTTTACTTTTCTACATTGGCTAGAGGTATAGAGGGAGGTTGAGATCATAAACATGTTTGCGCCTGTTCCAAGTCAGGAGTCTCTGGCCTTTGTTAGTCTTGTATTATTTTAATTTTGGTTTCTTGTGTACAATTTGGAAATTAGTATGGCGTTTATTATCACTGGACTATATATGTATATATATATATATATATAGTATATATTTGTTAAGGGGCCAACTGAAGGACGCCTCCGGGTGCGGGAATTTCTCGCTACATTGAAGACCTGTTGGTGACCTTCTGCTCAGTGTTGGTTTTTTTACTTTTGTCGGGTTGTTGTCTCTTTGACACATTCCTCATTTTCCATTCTCAATTTTACAATGGTACGTAAATTAAGATTTTATTCGAAAAGACGGATTTTTCTACATGTTCTACATGTACCAAAAAAAATGTACAACTATTGAATATTGTAAATGTTTAATGATGATACATGTCCAGATCTAGATCGAACTGCTTTGCTTCGTCGAAAGTACGAATATAGAAAAATCACAGATTTATACAACTAGAAAGTCCTCGAACAGTTGCAGAAATCATCAGAATTTGTTTATTGTAAGTTATTTTGTACATGTATAACTATAATGCGAACCCGAAGTTGTGAAATCGCAAATAAGCGTACTTTGGAAAAGCGACGGTTCTATGAAAGCCTATTGTCAAGTTCAAGTTCTGTTTCGACATCATTGTAATATATGTCACTGAACGTTAAAATTCAATCCTTTATTTCGTCTTCGTCTTCGTCAAATAGTGCTGTTGGTTACTTTTTATTATTATTACATACTAGTATACATGAATACACCACAAGTTATTCCTATGTAATCTCATTAAGATATTTAGTAGTTTAAACATATTTTATTGTTCTAAACAAATGGATTAGAAATTTAGTAAATTTTAAAGATGACAATGATTGCAGTATCTGTGTGAATCTACTTCTCAATCACGATTCATAAAGATATTACAGAATATTCAAGATTTACAACTTTTCGTGAATATGATTGCCAATGGAATAAACCATGCAGCAGATTTCAAAATAACCATATTAATTTGTGTCTGAATTATAACAACTGAAACTGTAATTCTGCTATAGTGCACCTTTAGAACTTGTATTTCAGATAATTTGACCACGTGACAAGAAATTATACAATAAACATTGGTCACGTACGATAGGTTCTGATGTAAGACACGTACCGTTACAATACCCAGTTTACACGCATCAGCGCACACAGGTTTCTCGAATGGGGCAGTTGATTGGAGGAAAGTTACCAAAAACCACGCCTACCTTTACCTATTATCCAATCAAACGCCTTTGACATAAACATAAATAATACATGAGTAATATTACAGAGATTTTGAAAAAAGTTGAGACTCTAAATTCTAACTTAAAATTATAAATTTATGCTCGTAATGCATTTTCGCAATTTACAATAAATGTTATACATACTTTCACCTATCTAGTGAGGAAAAAATAGAAATTAAAAAAAATTGCAATTTACAACTATTTCGAATTATAGTGCACAGCAAGGACGTATATTTGTTTTCCGTCCTTGTGCACAGTTTGTGATAAATGGGTGTCAAAATATATTAAACAGAAACCTAAAGACCAGTTTCAAGAAGAATTCTTTGCTTTTATGCAGAATCGCATAAAACATAATGCTGTCATATTTTCAAAAAGAATTATCAATTAGAAAACTCCTTTTTACATTTCTAAATTCATATATTACGCAGATATAGATGTGGTAGTTGCCGATTGAGTCCAGAAGGTTTCAGGATTTACACAGAGAAGACAGAATATGTCGTCTCTGTGACACAAACAACATTGATGATGAGTACCATTACATTATGAATTGTAGAACATATAAACTATAGAAAAAGAAGGAAATGTTTAAGGAACTACTGTTAGTCAAACCCTTATATCTTTAAAGCTGATCAACAGTTAAACTCATCAAATATTGTAATATTAGAAAAACTATGTAAAAGTTATAAATGTGAAAGTCAGTCCTCCAAGCTAATTTAATTGTATCGTTTACACATGCATGTACTAATTTTACCTTATAGTTATGTGTATGTATGTTCTTGATAACTAATAATTGAAGTTTTATGAGAAATAAAGTATTCGTATTCCTTTAAACATGTAAACCATAAATTGCAGTACACGAAGACAGCCTACGGGTAAAGTACAAGTGAATATATCACAAAAAGATTATATTTAATCCTCATCCGTACGCGTCCTTGTAAATGCCGAAAACTATGAATTTTCTTTGAAAATAACCTGAGAGGTTATAAAAGATCTAGAAAAGACCAAAAATGAATTAAAATAAAAGATTTTTGTGTAGACGAGTTAAAACATTGCATAAGCATGATTAGGAAATTTGAACAAAAAAAGTTCGTGCTCATCTTTGTAGTGGCGAAAAACACGCATATCGAGTAACGTAGACGAAAAAGAATAATTACATTCATAATAATTATGATGTAAATTCACGAAATTAAAAGGTTATAATTAGAAAACAATCTAAAACACGATTCGTCATTCCCCATGTATAATTATAGATTAAAACAAAATTATAATTTTAATTCTGAAATTCAAAAGGCATGTTTCTGATACGTGACAGTTCAGCGAACACTATAACATGAAATGCACGATGATATTGACCGAAAACAAAGGTGAAAGATTCAAATTGTAAAATCATTCGCTGAACGGTAGAATTTCTATCAATCATTCAACGATATAAAAAGACTTTTGAGTGTAAAAGTATGATAGAAATACTTTTAATTTATTGAAATGCCTGTTATATTGTTCCAGTCATTGTTTACTAGTGCATGATTGTCATTTCAATATTTCATAGCACTTTTACAAATTCTGAAAAAAAAAGAAAAGAAAAAACTAATATTCCCATGGGAAAAATATATCTTCCCATGAGAAGAAAATTGTCCCGCAAAGTGTTCAACTCCCACAAAAAGGAATCTAACCAACTAAGAAATGCATAATCATCTGTAGATTGATTTTTATATATGAAACGATGTGTATTGATTTTACTTGGTTCAATATTCAGTGGCAAGTATTTTATATATGCGCAGGTCCTGAGACAGATAATCAAATTATCAGATTGCGGGATGACGGACAGGAAGACTCCAAACGTAACAGTGTGAACTAGCTGTCAGAAACTTAAGTACTCTCAGATTCTTTCATCGTTGAAGACCCTCTAGCGACTATAAAGATGAACAGGAATAAAAACGCTGACCATTGATAATTTGTATTTTTGTTAAGCTCTGACTTTGTGTTCGATTAGGTCCCGTGTATGTTTACCCCATATTCCTTTATTTTCTATAAAGGCGTCTGTCTTGACAGTAAGTTGACACGACTTAATCATGTTTATACTAGTTAAACCCTTAAATGTAAGACACCAGATGGAAATACTCAAAAAGGACAGCCAGTTTGGTTCTCTTTAATGTTAGAGTTCAAATCTTCATGAAGAAACGACTATATGTTTTCTGTATTCAGCATAGAATAATATCTTCTAAACTATATTTTTTCGCACAATGTCTGGATATTGGTGGACATGCATTATTGCGAAACCAGACATTTACAAATGAAAATTAACACTTAGACTATAGACATTTAGTAGGGAAGTAAATGAACAAAAGACAAGTAATTCAGAAACATAAAATTGAGAATGGAAATAGGGAATGCATGGATCACGCAAAATTAAGCAGGGGCGACATCGGAGTAATGGGAGTTTGCTTCTTGCAAGACATTCGCCGTGAAAACAATTTGATATGAAGACAAGCCTTTGTACTGTGACTTTGTTTTAAAATTTCAAACATGAGGCTGTTACGGCCCTGGTCAATGTTTTTAAGCAATACATAGTTTCCTTTCATTTTGTTGTTGGCTTTCTGAAATAAATGTTTACATATTATAGACTATCATGATCCTTTTTTTTTCAATTTCAGTTAAACACTATGTCTGATTTGCTTTTTCAGAAACTTTAGCATGTTTAAATGTCTTTTTCTTTTTCTTTATCTTTTTGAAACCCTAGTTTTGTAATACCACTGACCAGTTCAGTAAAAAAACAGCTGCTTCATGTGTGTATAAATGTGTTTGTAACCTTTCTAACCTGCTATTATTTTCCGTTATTTTTTATTCCGTGTCTATAGATAGTCTTGATCGGAGAGTCAAGATTTATTTTGTCTGTTGGTTGCTTGGCTAGCGTAAGCTAATCGATTTACCTCACATTTTGAAGTTGGATGGAGATTGTTTTTAAATAAATGCCGTACCTTTGTACTTTGGTTTCCTGTCGGTTTTTTCTCAATTTTAAATTGGGAAGTTTTATCATTTGTTTTGCATGATTATTAATTTTGACTTGCAATTGAACAATTAATAAATCTAGTCCCATGTGTGCTAGCGAAATGTCTTTAGTGTAATCTCGGAGTGTAATTTTTATTTCAACTGTTACGTTTGCTTCAGCACAACCTAAAACACGAAAACTTTCATTTTCTTGTAAGAATGAGATTCGTTACTTCAAACAAAAATCGCTTTTATCTTCTTTTTTTTTTTTTGCAGTAAAAGACCGGTTTCTTAAAAAAAACTTTCATACAATCGACTAAACGAAGTATAAGATTCGGGAAGGTCAAGGATTATAACATATTTTTCGTAATTTTGCAAAAATCGAAAATTTACGGTAATTAATGGTCGAATTGAAGCTTAATACCTACCAAAAAATATCAATGAGCGAAAAGACTTTCATTTTAGTCATCTCTGGTGTATTTATGATGGCTTGGTTTGAAGCGAGAACAGACGAACTATGCTTACTAGTGTTGCATAAAAAAACATGAGGATATGGTTTGTCCTTTATGAATCTATATTGCAAATTTGAATCATATAAGGATAATGTTTGTCTCATAGAAAAATCGGCAATTTTAACCGATAATTTATTTTTCGATTTTTATCGGATATAGTAGTTATTTGGAAAAATACAAACCGTATAATTAATTATTAAAGTTTCGTATGCATCATAAATCAACCGGCTCCGGCAACTTTTGACTTGTTCTAATATCAATAGTAATGATTTTCAGCGGAGAAAAAGATAGATATTTTGGTCGTGGTTGAAAGAATCGTAAAAGTGTTATTTTTCTAAATTCTGTTTGTTTAATCGGACAAAGTAGAGTCTTAATTTGATTTTTTTTTGCCGAACTGGACTCTATATTGTGTATTGAATTGAAAGTTTGCAAACGTTCCGACCAATGAAATTCATTTTAATGTGTAACGCGAACTTCAACGAGAGCACCTAGATGAAATATTTTATCTATACTACAATCCGTTTTAACTTAGAAATTTCCGCTCAAATATATAGGAAATAAAATTATATGAAAACAACAATGCAGAATGTTTCTTTTCCATTTTTTTTTAACAATGTTTATGTTCATTTCAATTTGGTAAGTAGACTTATATTTAATGCCCAAAACGTAAATATATGTTTTCTTTTAAAACATTAAAAAACGTGAGAGTATGCCGATAAATAGCCAGTCTAGGTCGTTAAACTTAAATCAACTTACCCATCGTTATCGCAGACTAAAATTTATCTCATATATATATATGTTCATTTATTACAAGTACGTCAGGGTGCATGACAGCACAATAATCTTTTTACAGAATCGTAAGAACAATATTTTTGTTTGATATTTGCTTCTCTTCCACAATTAACGCCCGATTTGGCCAGTGACCGGTATTACAATTTAACACAGTTTTAAAAGTTCAGTGGGCTGCTACTTCATTTATAATTTTGGGTATGACTTTCTGTTTATCATATTCAACATACGTCAACATTGTCTTCATCAATTTTATTATTCAATTCATCAAAACCTTGTTTTTCATTACAAGCTTTTCCGTATATCAATATACGGCAAGAGAATGAATATTTGTTGCTTACCGGAAATATAAGATACATCGATTTAAATTATGTACACAATAAATAATTGCTGTTAAGTTTCCATGTCTACATTTGATTGACGAGTACAATATAGTAAACATAAAAAGAGAAAAGAGAAACGGTAAATATACAGGACTACATAAAGTTTCGTAAATAGTTGCAAAGGACCACATGTTACTTACATGCCATGAGGTTTCATAGCATTCAGTAATTTTTGAAACGCACATATATATGTGCGATAAAGATCTAGTGCATTTGAGCAAATTAAATTTATGTTATCCATCTAACTATTTTATTTTCAACAGATTCCCTAGTTTGACATTTTTAAACCACGCGTGCATATATATTTTAATGTTTTTATTTAAATGTCTTATATATGAAAATGTCACGTGTATTATACGTTCGTTTAATTAAATTGTGGAGCATGTGACTTAATAAGACTACGCATTTAAAGTTTGAAACAAAAAAGGATAGATACATCGAGGTCGTTTTGCTTGGGTGATTTACCTGTAAAAAGCTCGGGTCTCATCCATGTTTAAAACGAATTAATGGATGTTTGAAATAGTTTAACGGGGGCGTGGCCTATTAGTTTAACGCAACTAACCAGCAACTTGATTTCAATTGATTCACCGCAGAGAAATCTATTTGACTGGCGTTAAAATGAATTGATATGAATTGATATGAATTAAATATAATTTTTAATTTTTGTCAATCTTTATCAATAAACGATCAATCTCATTTAAATAGCGTTAACACGTTTTTGTCCGTTCAAGTTAAATTCGGGTTACTAGTGTTAATATATGATATTTCCCCCACGTTCATGCAGTTGAGAGTATGCAAATATAAATCATTGTAAATTCGTTATAAAAAGACCTTACCTGTAACGGTAAATTGCTGGTGAAAACAGTTAAACTGTAAGTTAGCTCAAAGAAGTACAAAATGTACAGAAATATTTTCTATCGACTTCTTTTATATGTCGGTTTAATCAATATTAAATGTTGATATTTTCAATCTTTTGTTTGATTTGTAACATATGCAGTCATTTTAACCTACAACTATAGATTTTATTTTCAGTAACATTAGGTAAAACACAAATCAATCTATTCAATTCAATTTAGAATATTAATGCTGATAATGTTTTTGGTGTAGTTTTACACGAATTTAGACAAGTTTTACACGAATTTAGACAAATACAAATATGATGATCGTTATCAATTTTATCTCGACAATCTATTTAACAAAAAAATTTTTAATTTCCTTGCATTTGCTTGCTTGACATTTACACAGCTTTTACAATAAACATCGTTTACATAGTTTTATTTTTTTTAAATGCAAATGAACAATCCTAAATCTAGCTTATTTCCAATTATCGTTGGGAAGTGATTTGCCTAAGCGGATCGCAGATTCCGCAAATACATATATATGTAATTTTATATCTATAGTATATTTAGTAAGTATGACTTTTGTGAATAATAACACATTATATTCTAATATCAAATATTTAAAAATCATGAAAGTATTTTTTTTTTTAATTTAATATGATGCAAACAAGAGGGGTAACATTTTGTATTATTAACTGTTAATTTTTAATTAAAAAGCTATTAAATAAATAATTAAATATTAAACCTTTCTATTTAAAGTCATCATAACATACAATGTAAGTATGATACAAATGTTCCAATAAATATGTAACGCAAATTCTGTCCTAAAAGGCGTAAAGACACTGTCTTGACCATATATAATACAATTAGGTGATCGATTATATTTTTTGATTCTTGAATTACACAGCCCTTAAAATTGAATGGGAATTTTGAGTTAAATATGGAAATGAATAATATGACCTAGACAGAACGGGGAACACAAGGTCATATTTTACTTGCAATCACTTGATCAATGAATATTTTTCCGCATTTCTTTGATCCATTTAAAGCTTTACAAATAAAGTTTTTAATAAAATGTGTGGTTTACAAAATGCACTCTAAAAATTACCTTGTATTTAAATATAGCAGAAATAAAAACCCCATCTTTAGACGACATCACGTTTGTAACATTTGTACTTTTCTCACAATAGAATATCCTTTCATGAGATCACATTTACAATTAAGCTCTATCAAACATATAGGATAAACTGTGTATCGCTACACGTAATTTAACCTAAAGGAAGCACATTTGTTATTAATTCATGGTATAATTCAATATACCATGAATTAATAAAAACAAAAATGCAAAGTCAAATTATGTCAAAATAAATACATCTTCGTCAATTGAAGTTTCAAAAACACAAGCCTTATAAGATGAAATCATATCAATTTTGATTTTGCAATATAAGTAAATGCATAAATACTGGACAGTTGATATCTCCTTCATTTGATACCGTTGCACCAATTTAAACAAATTACATGCATTACAATTAACATTTTTTGTTACACAATATGATAATTCATTGAAAGAAGAATGTCATCGTAAATACAAATTAAAAGATTATAAAGTGTTTTTTTTTATATATTATGTTCATTTTCTATTTTAAAAGCGAAATACAGAAAGACATTGTTTTCATTTTAACGATTTTCAATTTTAGATCAATTAATAAAAAATTAATATTAAGAAAAAAGAGCAAGCTTTGTTAGTTTTGAAAAGAAAATCTTACCGTTTAACAGTAAAAACTAGCGGAGCAAGTAGGATTTTTTATATGAATAAGTAAAACTAAGTCAGTAAAGCTTTATGCAACCACCATATACTGCACAGAATATTCTTTTAAAAGTGTATCGGAATGACCGATAAGAGTTACTTAGTCCTTTATAAAGGATTATTTTGGCATTGTATTGCAATTGATAACATCGTTTGCCAATGTCGTTATATATACCAAATTAACATCGATAAGTTATGTTTGCCTATTTATAAAGTGTGTTTGTATTAAATTATATAACCTTCAGCATTTTTTGGAGGTCATTTCGATTGCTAACAAGACAGCATATAATCCAAAATAAGTACCAACAAAAAAAGATTATGTGCATCAAGTTGTTTAAAAATATTTGAAAAAAAGTATATTGTTAAGGTGTTTTTTTTATGAAGGGGCGGAATATTTATTTCAGATTTTAACCAGTTATACCTCGAACCATATTTGTTTTTTTTTTAAATTTTATTACCAATGTTATTTCAACTGATCGGGCGGAGCTTACGTTTTAATTTGCATAAGAACAGTCTACTTGAAGATGTCTGTGATTAGGATGATTGCCGTTATAATTATTACTGATTTCTAATCAAAGAAATTTACAAAAGAATGAATGGACACTTCATAGATGTGTTAATCCTAAAACACCTATCTATAGATGGACTGGTTTATTATAAGCTAACCGATTAAACTCCGCCCAGTCAAGTGAAATAAATCGCATAATACCATAAAGAAAAAAACAGCACAAAGTTTCAGATTTAAAAGGGGCTTATATATAAAACCTCCTTCCAGAAAGCAAAGATTTAACGTGAATCCAAGAAAACATTTTAGTTTTATTTGTTATACGCTACAAGTTGTTTCACGATAAATGAATAATAACCAAGTATTGTTTAATAGTTCCCTACATCTTGCTAAAATATAAATAGCGTAAATTATTCACATGTGATATCATTAAAATTGTAAAGCAGACAATTTTTTATTTATTTAAGGATAGAAAACGAATAAAACAGTACGCAGCATAATACATGTATAAAACATCAATTAATTTAAGAAGGCATTGCATTGGGAGGGTCGTTGTATTTTAGTTGAAAGTGATAGATGCCCATTTTTATCATAACATATAAACCTTAAAAGCGAGTCACCCTGACATTTTGACATTTAATCCTATTATTTTAAATTGAAAAGTTGAAAAAAAATCGTTCTCGTAATTTAATTTAAATTCAAAAGGGCATATCCTTACCAATAATGAGTATGAAACTTAGGATACGGTGTAGAAAATGTCATTCTTGATTAGTGTAATTTGTTACTTTAAACTGATATTAAAAAATAAAAATTCTACATACTTTTTCATAGGATTAGTCTGAAATAGGAAACTTGCGCTTAAACACGGTAATTTCTTGTCGACCTAATAAAAAGTGAAATGTCTATAACCAATTGCAGGAGACTTAATTGTTTCATAACGAACTAGTAAGAATTTTTAGCAAAGGTCGAAATCTAAAACGTCAAATTGACCAGTGACCTGGACCTCAATTTCAAGGTCAGAGGTAAGTGATCTCGAATCGAAAGAAAACAGACGATTCACTTACATGATTGCACAATACTAGTTATTTCAAATTCATCAGGGGAGAAATCTCCTATAAGGGTTGACTAAAAAAAATAATCAAAACAAAAGCAAAAGGTATTTTCACGAAAAGTGAACAGACCTTATAATAATCAGAAGAATAAATACAGTAAGGTCTTTCCTTCTAATGAAAGTAAGACCTTATTTAAAGAATAATTTAAGTCTGTTAGTTATCGTTTGCTATCTATATAAATACCGCGATGTTACACATGTTAAATACATGAATTTATCAGCAACTACAATTTCCCTAGAATAAGTAACCGCATAAAGTAGAATACTTTAACTGATTGATAGGAATTAGTTTATGACTCTTTGTTCAGAATAAAATAGGTTATGTTTGTTTTATTGCGAGGGGTAGGGATAACAGTCAAGCGTCGGCGGCGGCGAAGGAATTACGCATTTGTTAAAAGTTGAAAAGTTCGGATGGTAAAACACTTGGATGCTTTATTCCTTATGTGCAATAGGCCCAAGACAACAATAGTTAATGACCCCTCTTTTCGTTGTTTACGAAAATAGTTCCTTTTAATTATAGTGTATTTTTTGTTTATTCTTTTCCTTTCCCTTTGTCATACATTTCCTCATATTTCTGGGGTATAAATGGAAGAAGAGAGCTAAATTACACATTGGATGTTTTATTTTAACTGATTTTGATATGGAAATAGTGATTATATCATCATACGTACCTACCTAGTCCTTATTATGCCCATGGGCACATAGGGCAAGGACTAGATATTACAACTTAACTCTGTTCTGTGCTTTTTTCTATTACACCCCAGCTGGTTCCATGTTCTTTCATTTCAACTTCAACTGTTCTTCTCCCAGTTGTTTTGGGGCGTCCTTTCTTCATTTTCCCCTCAGGTGTCCATCTTAGGGCTACTCTTGTCAAGTCCTCTGCTGGTCTTCTAAGAACATGGCCAATCCATCTCTATCTTTTCTGCTTGAATAAAGTCTCTATGTTGTTGGATCCTGTTGTCTCATGGAGGTCTTTGTTGGGGATCTTACGCGGCCAGAATATCCCTAAGATCTTTCTAAGCAACTGTTGTGAAAATTGGAGAGCTTGTTCATGTCTTTTTTTGTCATTCTCCAGCATTCCGCCCCGTATAGTAGCACTGCTAGTACACAACTGTCATATAGTCTAATTTTGGTGATCTTACTAATGTTGCTAGTCTTCCAGATGTGTCTTAGTTTTAAAAATTGTAGTTCTTGCTTTTCCTATACTGGCTCTGATATCTTTGTCTGCTCCTCCTTCAGATGTTACTATGCTCCCCAAGTAGGTGAAAGATGAAGTGCTATCTAGGGGTGTCCCATTTAAATCTATTAAAGGAGGCTTTTAGTGTTAAGAGGCATGCCTTTTCTTGATGTAAAGAGTGATTATGCCAGGTGCAAAAAGGTAATATTTACCCTTTTGGAACATCACTTGACATGCCTAAGGGGTATGGATTTGTATTGACCACATTTGTATGATGTAAACCAGCAATTTTTCTGAAAATTGGATATACTTTTGGACTTGTACTGTTCATTCCACACACACAAAAGTATACCAATAGAAACAGGACATTTTGTTTTCAATGCGACAAAATGATTAAGATGGTAAAATGTATATGAATGTCAATGAGACAACTTTCCATCAGAGTCACAATGTATATATAGTTGACAATTATCATGGTTAAAGATTAAGTATGACAATCAACACGGAGCAAAGACTCACATCAAGCAGCTATCAAGCCTAATGTCCAAGCTGATTAGTGTAAAAAAGTCAAACAGAAAACCAACGGTCTAATCAATATCAAAATGGAAAAACGAGAAACACATATGTACCACACCAACAAACATGTTTCAATAATTATATCCATTAAAAGCATGCACTGAACACCACAAGGCTTCCATCATGCATTGGCTTTCTAAATTACAACATAGATCTTTTTTTTTATCTGCGGGCAGTACATTTTAAACTTTAAAAACTTTAAAGTGTATTCATACGTAACAGGTTCTAATAAACATTTTTAAGGGAACTCGTTAGTAATTACTGTCCCACTGAATATTTTAAATGATTTTATATTTATTTTGGATATGAAGAATAGGATCTGTATGTAGTCCTTTTTGTTTCCATTGAGAGCTATGATTACACTTCGATACTAAACAATCCAATGAAGGATTATCATTATATACATGATCTTTTAAAAGAATATGGATGTAATCATATCTGATGAAGTTGCTAAATTATTTTCTATAGCAATTCAACTTTCATTATAAAAAAAGTTCATGCATGTTTAGAACGAGAACAAATTAGCAATACATGCAGTAGGTACATGCAGGTCTTACTTTTTAGGGAAATTTTCGAATATAACTGGAAAGCAACATGCCATCTGTGGACCCCTCAAACAATTGTTGCTAGGGTTTTTAATGTAAAAAAAGCTTGGCTCACTCTCTCTTTCTACACGAGACACTACAATATCATTCTCACGTTTTTGAATTGAATCCACAAAGTTTGAAATAACATACTGTATTTTATGACATTGGTTGATATATGTAGAATACTTGGTTTTCACAGCTAATTAAATACATATAATACACATAATATAGTCCAAAAACAAAAAAAGTTCTCATATTCGGATCTGCTTCGCATGTTTTAACAAAGTCCCACTCGGGTTTGCAGGGGACAGACGGACTCCACAGCCTAAACAAGCTTCAATTCCATTTGCCTCTGCACTTTCATTACCACCCATTGATCTGTAATAAGATACATTATTAACATTACAATTCGTAATTAATGCAATCATTAAATTATTTGTATAAAATGATTTAAACTATATTACAACCTTAAGATGCACAGGTTTATATAAAAAAAAGTTTTAGAAACACAAATGATGTGTCTATGTTTTTTTCGCTGTAAATTATGTTGTAAAAAGAACCCCACATTTTCGCTGAGTATGCTAATAATAATAGTAATAATAAATTGTATATATAAGAGAGTAAACATAATAAGTTACAACAGGCCGATCATCCCTGAAGACCTTAGGAACCTCGTTATTTATACTGTATAGCTACATTGAAATGTTCATTGTTAATATATATAAATTTTTAGGGGTACGATGATTGAAACTCTTTTAAACTTTGTTGCGCATATACACTACTGTTTGAACTGTAAGCGATTTGAACATCTAACCATTCGTAACTTTTCAATCATATTTCAATAGCATATGGCGTAAGTATCGTTCACATGATATATTATTGTCGGGCTCATATTTTATATAATGCATTTCTTTAATTAATTTGTTGATGCTCACTAATATACCAAGGTGCCAATTGTCCGTAATGGTACAGGTGAAACAATGTCTTCTAATGTAAACTATTATGTATATTTGTCATTTTTGTGTCATATAAACTAAATACTGACCAATACTGATCGTGAATATCTGTGCCAGTCTAGGCCTATAGTCGTGAATAAATGCCTTGTGTTTTCAGTAGGGGTAGCAAATACCAAGGTTATTTGTTTTTGTCACAACTGTTTAAATATCGAAACACTACGTCTGTGAATAAATCAGTCTATTAAAGAAATAATTAAAACTAGTCAACGGCACAGGTATCAAAGCCAAATTAATATTGGAACTCTAAAGCATCGATACAAAAACACTCTAACATTTTTTCTTTTAATAATTTAAAAAAAGAAACTACTTGCCCTTTTGTTTTTTTCTCTCGTGTAGAATGTTATACACACGACTACAGAATTGTAAATCAAAACTTGTAAACGTGTTATAAGGCGGTATTGTATTGTAGTTTGATAAATTCCCCCAAACCTATGACGCATGAAAATCGGAAACATATTCAAATATAGTTTAAATGTTTTCGTAAAAACAAATTTCAGAGAATATGTTAAATACTCTTTAACTTTGTTTGTTCATTATCTTTTAACTATGTGTAAGTACAAACCCATTTACAATGATCGTCATTTTAAACGCCTTACTCATGTTACTTCTGAGAAGAAATAACATAATGTTTTTATAGATATTTTTTCCCTCTATACTGCTTAAATTGGACTTCAAATTCTTAAGGGTACGCAAGTCTTCATTCACAAGCTCCTTTTTCCTAAGATTAGAACGGTAGTTTCACTGTTTGAATTGATTTACATTATTCATATAGGGGCCCTTGATAGAAGGCTGGTCAGTATAAACAAGGGCTCCGTGTTGAAGGCCGTTCTTTGACCTATAATTCATATCTTTTTTATACATTATAATT
Source organism: Mytilus edulis (assembly GCF_963676685.1). Lineage (NCBI taxonomy): Eukaryota > Metazoa > Mollusca > Bivalvia > Mytilida > Mytilidae > Mytilus > Mytilus edulis. Next base: position 78,338,188 of record NC_092351.1, on the reverse strand, counting down.
TTGCACTATCATACAAAATCGTCTTACTTATTACTATAGACAGTGCTTGAAAACTTCGATTCCGATATATCACTATTAGTTATTTGAATAATAAAACATGAAATTGTAAAGATCATAAAAGTATTACTCCTTCTGATAACGTGTTTTTCATATGATTTTAGTGTTTGGGTCCATGGTTCTATATTTATATTTTTTCATTCTGCTTTTATGTATATCTGATAATGGTTGTGCCAAATGCACGTGTCATGTGCACATTCTAATGCAGTTTTGTATCTCTTTTTTGACCAACACTTATACCAGCTGATACTCTGCGCTAGTCCAAAAAGAAAAAGGTTTTCATATTTATTGCAGGGGCAGACGGACAGAACAGCCTAAACAACCTTCAATTTCGTTTGCCTATGCACTTTGATTCCCACCTATTGATCTGTAATTCAAAATAGTATAACAGCACCAACGGTTAGTTTATGTCTAAATTCAACAAATCTTACAATTAGTTTTGATGACGTATGTTTACTTTTAATATTGAATTATTTGCCTTGAATTATATCAGCTACAGTGTGTTCTAAACGTGCATACGTTTTTTTATTAAGAAATTAAAAGATTGATAGTAAAAGAATAAGTCATTGTTTATTTTTTTGTAATTATTGTGTTATATATATATCCCATATGTTCAGATGTTTTGTCATATGACCTCTTTATGTCTTTAGATAAGTCATATTGATATGTTAATTGTTAAAGGTTTAGGTTATATGTATATATACATATGGATATCTCTTCAATGTGTGTTTTGCATAACTACTGATTTAGCATGTTTATCTATTGTAATAAAAATTCATAATGTCTAATAAAATTTGTAGACTTAGCTAACAAAGTCCTTATATTTGTATACAGTAACATTCTTTTATAGTGGAAAATTGTTTTAACGTTAAATAAGCTACAATTACAAATTGCTTACTAGTCCCTCTTTGTGATTAATATTAGATAAATCGGGTTGATATCCCATTTAATTTATCATGATGAGGAGATAAATAGTTCGATTATCATTTATAGTCCTTTTCAAAAATGATGAACGGTTCTTTGTATTGGTATGTAATACTTTTAAATGTTTTAAATTTGTGGAATTACATTCCTACATCAATGTTTTTGAAACACCAATAACAAAAACTGAAATCTATTGAATTGATACATTTTGTAATTATTAAAAATCAAATCAGAAAGCTATACTTACTTATAAAACAATAAACCTGTTCAAGGAAGACAATCCCGCATTGACTTTTTCGAATCGGAACATTATATAGAGAAATGTCACTTCAGGCGCGGATCCAGACGATCAATGCATTTGAATGGGGACATATAGTTGGAACCCCCCCCCCCTTTGTCCTGGGTTAGGAACCCCCCCTTTTTTTTAAATGGCTGGATCCGCCCCTGCACATCAATATAATTATTTAACTGTGCATTCGTGCTCCACCTTCAATAAAGATTCTAAATTATAAAGATAACCAAAAGTTATAAATCTATAGGATAGTTAAGAATAATGAAAGCTAATCCATTGTAAAACATTTTCTTTGAAATTTTTTAAAACTTACTTAGAAAATGCTCGAGCCTCTTGACTTTCATAGCTTATAATTAACGTTTTTACACAATATTTTAATAATGTAGTTAATGATTATTTGCTTCTCCAAGTGTAAGACGCAATACAAATCGTATGCTTGCATCAACTTTCCCAAATACAGATTTAATTAAGTCCTGAACATTTCGACATAGTTTGATTAAATTTATCAATACCGGTTTGTAAACAAATACGTGTTAAGATCCGACTAAATACCTTTATCCCGATATCGTCAGGTAAATACGCTAACTGATTATACTGCAAGTGATTACAATATGTTCCTGTCTCAGAATTCAGGACATGACAGAACAATTCAAAACAAAAAAATCAATCAAAGAACCTATAATAATAAATTCGTTTGTTACAAAAATGTTTCCTTTGCATAAGAAACATCAGGAGCAAAAGGATCAAAACAGTTGAAAGGTTAGTTGAATGACGAATTGGTCGTCTATAGCGGACTCTGCTGAATGGGATTTGCTCATTGTTGAAGGCCGTACGGTGACCGATATTTGATTATTTCTGTGTCATTTGGTCTCTAGTGTAGAGTTTTCTCATTGGCAATAATACCGAATCTTCTTTTTAAATGTAGACTGAATGGCATAATAATTATAAAATTTGCAGTGTTAAAAATCTACTTACGTTATATTTGTTTATATATTAAACTATTATTATTATTATATTTAGTTATATTAAAGATTGCAGTATAACGATATAATTGTGGGATTGTATTGTATTTTGATAAATGTCTCTTAAGTTATGAAGCGTGAAAATTCTGAGTCAGCTAAAATGCCTGAAAAGACCTTCATAAGGTTAACATTTGTATTAGATTACACCTTTAACATCGTTTAAAAGAAATTCTTGGAAGACAATGAGCAAGGCTTTCGAAGAATAATGTATTGTAAGTTCATATTTGTTTTCTTCATATTTGAACTAGGGGTCTTTAAAATAAGTGCACACACATTGACAACGATTAGTATTTTCTTTAGGTTCTTTGATGCTTTATTTATTGTTTTACAACATTTGCTACGTTTGGAGGACGTGTTTTTCAACAGACTGTTGAGATTCCAATAGGAACCAATTATGCTCCTCTTCTTGTCGAATTGTTTCTTTATTATTATGATGTTGACTTCATGCAGGAACTTCTTAGGAAGAAAGATAAGAAGTTAGCAGTATCCTTAAACTTTAAATTCCGCTATATAGATGATGTTCTCTCACTAAATAATACAAAATTTGGTGACTATGTTAAACGAATCTATCTCGTCGGACTGGAGATAAAAGATACTACAGATACAGCTAAGTCTGCCTCATATCTCGACTTACATATACAAATTGACAATGAGGGTTGGTTGAAAACAAAACTTTACCACACAAGAGATGATATCAGCTCCCCAATTGTGAACTTTCCATTTCTATGTCGCATCATTAAAGCAGCGCCTGCATACGAAGTATCTATCTCCTAATTTAAACGATATTCCCGGGCTTGTTTTTCCTATGACGATGTCCTTTATAGAGGATAGTAAAGTTGAAATCATCCATTCGCACATTTTATGGACGCCATCACTAGTTGGTTGACCATTATGGAATAACTGTTTCACAGATGAAATCAGATATGTTCCTTGTGTCGTAACTACAATACCCTTACCCTTTTCACGAATGTGGCCTACTGAATAAGACTATTTACCTGATCTGTATCAAAATAAGCAACACGACGGGTGCCACATGTAGAACGGGATCTGCTTACCCTTCCGGAGCACCTGAGATCACCCCAAGTTTTTGGTGGGGTTCGTGTTGCTTAGTCTTAAGTCTATAATGGTGTGTCTTCTGCTTTTTTTGTCTGTTGTCTTTTTTTTTGGCCAGGGCGTTGTCAGTTTATTTTATATTTATGAGTTTGACTTTCCCTCTGGTATCTTTCGTCCCCATTTTAGTTGACATTTGTGACGAATTAGAACTGGTGCAAATTATTTCTTTTCGAATAAAAATTATAAATTGCAGTGTAATGCATTCTTTTTTTTTGACAAAACCGTGATGTATATGCTAGTAAACTCATAAATACATATCAACCCATTATAATTGCAGAAAATGAAAACAGAGGATTCAGGTTTTCGATCAAATAAAGGCGATATGGATTTTTCAAATACTATTTACAAAGAATCATCAATATAACAAAACAAAGTCGCATCTACGGGTTAGTATACCACTTGAACAATTAACAACACGTCTAAGTTTTAAATAGACCAAAATTAATGAACATTTACAACAAGCATGTCTTGAACAGGTACACGTATGTTGTTGTTCGCTTATTTACTTGTTATCAACGGATTTTTAATGCTAATGCTCATATCGTCTCTTTTAAAGTTGTTCATTCGTACAAATTATATAAACAAATACAATATGTATATGATATCTGTGGCATAGGTGTCTGTAACCGTGTCCTGTTCATTGATATTCTGTATTTTGCTATCCTGGAATGCTAATTCCTTTATGAAGCTCAAACTACCAGTCCGCAGGAAGACACGTTAACTTTCCGGAACACATGACATTGACTTCGAGTAGAGAAGTCTTTGTTCTTATTATTGAAAGTGCCGTTGTTGCGGAGAGACTAGCAAGAAAACAAGTTTTTTTGTTAGATCTGATCAGGTATCGAACGCAAGACCGATCGCATAGCACGTACAGCAGTTGTAATTAGACCATGTGAATGACTTTTTAATTGAATTCCATATGAAGCACATTTGTTTCATCGGGAAAAACCCAACTTATTCTATTCTTATTTTTATTTCGTGTGTACCAAGTTAGATAAACGATTATAGAAATGTATATTTAAACCAAAATACATTAGAAATGGCGGTATTGGATTTTGTTTTAATGAATAGGTTCGAAGTTATGAAGCATGAAAAATCTGTGATTTGATTTGAATATCTCCAATTCGGAGAATTCAGAATGATTTGAATAGAATTTAATTGAATTCATAAATAAGTAAACACACATTTCCGACGATTGTTATATGCAAAGGAAAGAGGGACGAAAGATACCAAAGGGACAGTCAAACTCATAAATCTAAAACAAACTGACAACGCCATGGCTAAAAATGAAAAAGACAAACAGAAAAACAATAGTACACATGACACAACATAGAAAACTAAAGAATAAACAACACGAACCCCACCAAAAACTAGGGGTGATCTCAGGTGCTCCGGAAGGGTAAGCAGATCCTGCTCCACATGCGGCACCCGTCGTGTTGCTTATGTGATTACAAATCCGGTAAATAGTCTAATTCGGTAGGTCAAATTCATGAAAGGGAAGGGGATTGTAGTTACGACGTGAGGAACATATCCGATATCATTTGTGAAATGGTTATTCCATAACGGTCAACCAACTCGTGATGGCGTCCGTAAAATTTACGAAGGGATGATTTCAACTTCACCATTTGGAACTCTTGATTTAATAGCTTCCTTGTGAGCAGTAACCCTCTATCAAGAAAATCATGATAGGAAATGCAAGCACGGGAATATCGTATCAATTGAGAGATATATACCCCGTATGCAGGTGCTGCTGGAATGTTGCTACTTAGAAATGGAAAGTTCACAATTGGAAAGCTGAAATCATCTCTTTTGTCGTAAAGTTTTGTCTTCAACCGACCCTCATTGTCAATTTCTAGATGTAAGTCAAGATATGAAGCTGACTTAACTGTATCTGTAGTATCCTTTATCTCCAATTCGATGGGATAGATGCGTTCCACATAGTCACCAAATTTTGAATTGTTTAGTGAAAGAACGTCATCTATATAGCGGAAAGTAGAGTTAAAGGATATTGCTAACTTCTTATCTTTCTTCCTAAGAAGTTCCTGCATGAAGTCAGCCTCATAATAATAATAACAGTTAGTTCCCATTGGTATGCCGACAGTCTTTATGATCGTTTGAATTCATGGAAAACCATGGACACATGTTTCTTAGAATACGTTATTGTTGTTACACATAGTTTAAAATTTAAACAGTTTAAATCAATTAAAAATGGCTATCCTAAAACAAACCACATCATGTCAAAATTGTTAAGCACAGAAAATGGATTCCTACATTAGAAGAAACCACAAATGGTTGCAACAGAATTTCTAAGTTTACGTAGATTATCCAATAAAAGAAAATAATAAATTTCAAAACTAAATATAGCATCTGTGTTGAAGCAATAATTGTGAAATTGTATAAGTTTTAAACAAAATCATAACTCCACTTCCTGGAACTATACATATATAGAATAGGGTAATACTCCTAAGGTGTTCCATATACCTCATTGTATCATATTGAAGACAAGGTGTAGTTGTCATTTTCAAGAATGCTGTAATTTAAATAAAAAATTGTCAATTATTTCCATGTTCGCATGATATGATATGATAAGTTGTCTTTGTGGTTTGTTTAATGCAGGATAACTCTTTCACTGACATCGCTGTAGTTAGAATTTAGTAAAATTGTGAAGTCTCCAATTCACCAATAGTATTGTAAGTAGATTACAGTAAATATATATGTATTCATAATGTTAACCAAAATGTTTTTCTACTATATCAATATGTTTTATTTTTGATAAACATTTAGTATAACAATACATTTTCACTTCTTTACTCGTACTATCAATTAATTTAGACTATCAACAAAAATATTTCCGTAATTCTACCAACAGCATTATCATAATGGAATTTACCTGGTTGCGTTATATTATTAATGCAATTTAGTCCCAGGTTTGACATTGTTAGAATTGTCTCTTTGACAAGTTTTTTTTTTATTATTGTTAGGTCTTTTTATGTTGAAAGACCTTTTTGGTTTTAATCTGTCTATTATTATTAATTTGTTTTTCTTTCGCCATATTTTAAAGGTGTGTGTAATGATTTCGAAAGATGTCGGTTAGAGGTTTTTCTTAGAAAATATTTTTTGCAAACAGTCATTGCGCTTTTGAGACTAACTTTGGTTTTTACTAAACACTTTTTAATATACGATATATCTCCCAAAACACTGTTTTTTTCATATTTGGACATCTCATTCGCAACCGTAAAAAAATAAGACAAGATGAGTTTACCAATTTTCTCGTTATATCCTCAAAATCTAAAGAATTATTTTGGACAGAAGCCATCCACAGACTCAAAATGAGAGTTATTTCCATATGTGCCTTTGATATAAGTGATATGCATTTGTTACTGGTGGACCGTTGTGACAGAGACCTATGGTTTCTTAAATTTTGGTCCTTGGTCAAATGAAAAGAAAAAGTTCAATGGTCAAGGTCATGGTTTGATTGTTAATATAAGATTCATATCGCTTCTTCCCAGGAAGAGTTATAGATATCGACATAACAATTCTAACCAACATGTGTGTCGCGACATGTCCTCACTGGACATTTTGTTAATGTCCCCGAAGTGTTCAAATTAATTATCGAAACTTCAAACTTTGCAGCTATCATGTAAATGTATATTATTTAAATTATCAACCACAGTCTACCGCAACTATTTCTCATTTTTTCCTATTTATTTTGTTCAAATGCCTTTTATTGTTGCTTTTTTTCTATGAAAAGAATTTGACAACTTCAATTAAATAAATCTAGTATGTTAACCACATATGTATATCCTCTTTCATGCTAGCAGAAAATTGAATAAAATGTTCTGATTTAACTACTCCACACAAAATCGCCTATTGAAAGTTTTCACTGCAGGAATTGCTCTTCTCCGAAATTCAATAAACCAACTAGTGATTGTAAACGCTTTCAGCGTAACATTTTTACTTCTTAAACCAACAGTTTATTCTTTGTTTTTCTCAACTTATCAAGTCAAATTTTTATAATAATTTTGATAGTGTCAATTTTTAAACCCAGAAATGTAATTTTACTTGATGGACCAATTATTTTATCTTCCGCTAGAGGAATGTCCATTTATGTACAAACGTCATGAAAAGTATTCGTAAATGTTATACAATTGTGTGAATCTACATTCACGACAAAGAAAAAATCATTCAGATAATGCTCCACATATTCTTGTCCAGATCTCAACCTTACCAACCATTAAATAAAAAAGGCAATTTTTCAAACAAATTACACACAGCCGCTAACTCTATAGCCATCGCTTTTTGGAATAATAATTATCATCAAATGTAAAACCAAATAGATCTAAATCATCGGGGTGTAATGGTATCAATCTAAATGCCGAAATACGTCCATTCAACCCGTCAGCGATGATGGTCCTATTTCACTTATAGTATTAAGAACCTTGTCAACAGAAGTGTATTGTACCAAACAATTTTTAGGGCCAATAAAAGTATTACACTTTATCAAATCGATATGACAAGTTATGAATAAAACTCCATTCAGATTGGGTTTTTTATGAACAAGAACTATTGGAGATAAACGAAGATTTTTGAATGGGCTGTATAAAAATGAACCTGCAATTCGGTCCGACTCTAACTCCTTAAAGAGTTTAATATAAAAAAAAAATTGTTTTGATATGCCGAGATTAAATTTTGACAATGTGTAGCCAACCTTGATCCTTTATACCAAACTTTAAAACTATATGTAGAACCATCAGATACAAGGTATGGGTCCACCTGATTAGGATAATTTGTAACCAATTTTAATGAAACTTTAACCTTAATTGGAGTTTTGACAGCCTATTAAATTCGGATAAATAATAGTTGTCTTCCTGCATCTGTTCCACGTCCGATGTGCCTGATATTTGTTCTATTGAACGGACAAAAACTACCCATTTGCATCTTGAACCAGCCATAATTTGAGGGACCCTACGATTAATGGCAGGATGGGGACCAGTGCATTTCAAACATTTGTGAATATATCATTATTGTCGTAACATACATGCATCTTTGTTATTGAACATTTCCTTTTAGTATAAACCAAGTTAACTCTAGAACTAGGACTGCCTGAATAAATATATATCAGCCAAAGTTCTTGGTGAACTGTAGACCATGACATAGCTGGATTTCTTTTTTTGTCAGACGAAGCTGTTGATCATAACCCAATTGAACGACTTGCACCCAACGTAACCGAATACATATATTTAAGGATATTTGGAATTTTGTCTAAATGCGCAAAATAAATATTGTAAATAAGGAAAGCAAGTATCTATGTGTTAATATCCGTAATCTTTTTACTTGATTTAGTTTGCATAACCAGCTGTCAATATGTATCGAAACTTACACAACAATGTTTACTGAGTACAGAAAAACCTGTGCACTAAAGTTTTAAGGCATGGCTGGACCTAGATAATTTTTAGAATACATTTTATGGTTCAGAAAATTATCAACTCTTCTGGTTTTTACTGATTTATATGGTCAGTAGATGGACAATGAACACCTGTAAACAATAGGTGATTTGAACTCTGTAAATGAGTTGACCGTATCAAACGAAACTGGTGTGTTTGTTTATTCCACTATCTTCTGCAGACTGGAAAAAAATGCACGTCAAAATCCAGGAAAGTCATTACTTTTCTGAAACATAGACTTCATATAACTTTTATATACCTAGGTCCAGCCATGCCTTAATAGTTATCAAAGGTACCAAGATTATAATTTAGTACGCCAGACGCGCGTTTCGTCTACATAAGACTCATCAGTGACGCTGGTATCAAAATATTTATTAAGCCAAACAAATCCTTTCTAAAAATTCAAAGTTATGTTAAAATGGACGTTTGTAAAAATGACCATATTATTGATATTCATGTAAAGACCGAAGTATTGACTACTGGGCTGGTGATACCCTCGGGGATGAAACGTCCACCAGCAGTGGCATCGACCCAGTGGTGTATATAGTTATCAAAGGTACCAGGATTATAATTTAGTACGCAAGACGCGCGTTTCGTCTACATAATACTCATCAGTGACGCTGGTATCAAAATATTTATTAAGCCAAACAAGTAAAAAGTTGAAGAGCATTGAGGATCTAAAATTCCAAAATGTTGTGCCAAATACGGCTAAGGTAATCTATGCCTGGGATAAGAAAATCCTCAGTTTTTCGAAAAATTCTAAGTAATGTTAACAGGAAATTTGTAAAAATGACCACATTATTGATATTCATGTCAACACCGAAGTGTTGACTACTGGGCTGGTGATACCCTCGGGGACGAAACGTCCACCAGCAGTGGCATCGACTCAATGGTGTATATAGTTATCAAAGGTACCAGGATTATAATTTAGTACGCCAGACGCGCGTTTCGTCTACATAAGACTTATCAGTGACGCTGGTATCAAAATATTTATTAAGCCAAACAAGTAAAAAGTTGAAAAGCATTGAGGATCTCAAATTCCAAAATGTTGTGCCAAATACGGCTAATTAAACCAACATATAAAAAGTTTCAATAAAATATCTAAGTAATTCTCGGTAATCTTAACAGAAGAGAAAACAAAATGATAAAATCTTTATCTAATTACTGGATCAAGACCATGTGCTTTTTCTATCTTCCAAACTTTCAAAATCTTTTTAATAAAATTTGAATTGTTTTGAAAGACATTCATTTTTAAATATAATGAGTTAAAGAAATATATTTCAATATTCATTCAATTTTGTATCTTTTAAATATCTTTTAAAACACCATTTGTTGATTTATACTGAACCCAGTTGTATACGTCTTCTTCTCTCTGCTGCAGCGCTGGAAAAAAATAATGACGTCACATTTATCATCGTTTAAATAATCAATGTCACTCATAATACATTAATTCCACCACGTGCAAAAGTTGGAACAACTTCCAAAAATAAGGACCGATTTCCTCCGATAAGTATTCTTCATACGAATAGATCTTATTGTTCGGTAAACGTGTTAAATTAAGGTTATCCGTTAACTCTGGTTTTTGTTTCGTTTAACTTCAATACTGCTTCGAATGAAAATACATCTGAAAGGTATGCATAATCTTCAACTCCAGCAGCGAAACAGTTACTAAAGAGCCATATATAGATGAATACGTTGTTTATTGTGACAGATAGGACAAAAGAGCAATGAGTTCAGATTTTAGATTAAAGATAACAAGATTATATTCGTATGATTGCGCTAAAATTACATGAGCACAAAAGCTTGTGTAAAAATTGATTTATTGTATTTTAAGTATTCTTTTGAACAATTAACGTTAAGAAACATTCGATATTCAAATATGAACCGCAAATTATACAGGTACAAGACATTTAAATAATTAGATGTTTTAGGATTTTTTGAAGAAGGGACTATTCATCGCAGTGATTTGAAACAGATATGACATTAAACGAAGATTAAATAAGTCTCCGATATGAATTAACGTCATTGAATGAACAAAATAACCAACGTTTAAGATAATCATCGAGGTAACTAATATCGTTGCCATCTGATACTAACAGTGCAATCTGAGTATTTAAAGTTCTACCTTATATATGCAGTTAATGTGTAACCAAGCTAGCTTTATATATTATTATGTATTATTTTTTTTCTCATATAAAACCTCTTTTTCCTTGATGAAATTATATATCCTATCAAAATTGCATCGGTTAATAGACGGTTGATTATTACAGGGAAACTATTATACAGAGGGCTTAAAGTTATATTTGCACATAGTTAATTATAATTTGTTTAAAAAAAAAAGCTGTTAGTGTATTTGATTAAAATAGACTTTTCACTCGCATTTAAGCTTTTAAAAACACAGTGCACCAGACACACGTCTACAAAAGACTTATCCGTAACAACAGAATAAAAAAAGTTAAAAAGACCTAATGAAGTCCGAAGTTAAAGAGCATTGAAAATAAGATATGATAACAAATGAAGAATTTCAAAAAGAACTATTTAACACCACTACAATCTACAGTCCAGGATGAATAATCATTAGTATTCACCTAAAATGTCAAGAAGATAGTGTTACTAATGACTCAATTTAAACACAACAGAAAAGACTCAAGACAAATAAAAACAGATCAGCATTTTTGTCTTGTAATTGTGTTAGTTATATGAATGAGAACCTTAATAATAATTACAAGAACATGAAGAATGACTAATGTAACAGTAGATTTAACATTTAAAAAATCTGTTCGCAGGGATAATTTTCACCGTTACTTGTCCTAACTTGGATATTCAAACTTCTGCTCGACACGCTTGTTTTAGGATGGAGAAAACTTTCGTATTTGTAAGTATGAGTTCTGTTTTTTGGTGTTTTATGTTATTTGTTCTTAGAAAATAAATATATTAAGAGTAAAAGAAAACATTATATGTTGAAACCTTTGGACTTTGTTAGCGGTAATGTAAAGTAATTATTGAAATCCAATGCTAAAAAAACAATTGATGTGTGTGTTTGGATGTGATATTTAACAGTACACTTATGTTGCCTTTGTTTATCTGGTTCATAAATGTTTCTCTCTTTCTCTTTTTTAGTATAGATACGATCGTTGGTTTTTCTGTTTGAATATTGTTTTACGCTAGTATTTTAAGAGTCCCTTATAGCATGCTGTTTGGTGTGAGCCAAAACTTCGTGTTAAAGGTCGTACATTAACCTAAAATGGTTAAGCTTTACTAAATATGACTCGCCTGGAGAATTGTCCCCTTGCACTCACACCAGAAATTCTTATATCTACTTAATGTTTACTTGATAAACAGTAGGTATATTCTTAACTGCACATTGATCCCTTTTAACATGCAAATTTTCCACCAAAGCTTAACTCTTGTATAAAAACATTCGGGAAGTCGCTCACCTCTTACAAAAAAGTGAATTAACAACATATCGAACTCCAAGCTCTCTGTATAGTATAGTATTGTGGAAGATATTAGCAAGCAAAACCGAAGGAATTGTTAAAAAAAATTGTTACAAGCATGATAATATAAGCACGACGCATAATTATTATATACTTTTTAAGAAAAAAACTGCTGACCATAAAAAAAAATCATTTTTTCAAGATGGTCACCACCTTTTCTAAAATGACTGTTTTTTGAAGATTGAAATACTTATTTTTTTCTTTTACCTTCTTTGAGTAAAAAAAATATTAGGTTTGGTGGATACCTTCTTCACATGTGACGTATATACTAGAAATGAGTATTTTACATGTTCTAGGTTTGCGCATGCGTGAAACTGTTACAAAATTAACACAAAAAAATTGGAACTATTTATTACATGCTTAGCGAGTTTTTAATGATGTTATGAATTTGTTTGATGACTTTTATAAGGTTATGATACACGTGCGTTTAACAATTTCGCACATGCGCAAACTATTTATAATAAAGAACGAATTACACGCACAACAAGGACACAATGACGGAAATCGTAAGTCATCTAACAGATGAGGATTCGAATTTCTTAAACATAACTTTGGTCGTCATTAATTAACACAGTAAATAAAGTGCATGACTCTGTGACGTTAAAGTATGTGATCATCAACGGGTGTAACGACAAAGAGTCATATAAACCACAGTTTAATTTCTGGTGTTCAATTATAAATAAAGAACTTCATGTGCCTTTTATAGTACGCTCATTTCACGAGTCAGAAATCGTACTTTACAATCAGTGCATACGAAGCATGATACCAATCTTAGTCTCGATCGTGTAAATTATGCTCGATGTTTATCGTTCCATCTCCAAGATAAATGTTGTACTATACATAAGAACAGTTAATTTTTTATATTATAATTGATCAGGCAAAAACTCAGAATAATGAGTCGTGAACGGCAATGTTGGTACCTTACGTTTTATCGTATATCCCGTCGACAAAATGGATGGTAGCTGGACCTGGTAGCTGAATTTTAAAGTTTTAGTGGTTTAAGTCATTCTTAAACAGATGAATGACGTAATGAAGACTCTACGAAAACACAAAAGGATTTTTTTTAAAAGAATTTAAGGCTCTTTAACTTGATGAACGAATTTGGAAATCCATTTCTCGTCTCTTAAGGAAATTGTTTATTCAGAAGTAGGTAAGATGTGTACATAAACTCCAAGATATTTGGTCCAACAGTACGATATTTTGACGCAAATGCGAAACGAAAGAGAAACTGTTTTGTTAACCAGATGAATAAGAACTTTTCCATATAAAAGCCGTAAAATGAAACTGGAAAGTTCTTTGTAAAAATAAAGGCTAGAGAACCTGAACACTGATAGCGATCTCTTCTCTAGACTTTCATTCCTTCTTAAGCCATGGAAACCAAACTGCTCCTCTATCTTTGTGTCAGGATGTGATATTAAATCGCAGCAAATACGTATACTTGAAACATTCTGCGATTTGCCATCAACTGATTCAAATTCTGACGCATTTATCGTTGGTGTGCCAACAATGGTTAATGTATTGCCTCCACTTGGGGAAAACATATTTTGTGATTATGCAACTGATATCATACTGTCTTACATAAAATCGTTCTTCTATAAGTATCCAAGAGTAGGCATCAATTTCATGTTTACTAAAATAGTTATTCAATGGCTTGGACGAAAACAAAAGGCAAAGTACTTGTGCTAGACGGAAAAAAATGGTTGTAAAAAGTAGTTTCAAGTAGTACTGACATATATGTAGTAGTATTAGGAGTTGCAGTACTCGCAAGATTAGGTGTTGACAAATTGTGGATACGTGTTTGAAGGATTAAAGACTTTCGATGGCTCCCTGTACATGTCATAGCAAATGCGTTTGGTCCTCGTGTAGCATCTTTTCTATTTTTCAATGCATTTAGTGGGTGTGATACTGTGTCGGCATTCCATCGGAAAGTGAATTCAGCTTGGCAGACATTGGAAGTTATCTCAGATGCAACGGACGTTTTGTCCGATTTTGTATGAAGACACAGACATGGACATTAGTTTAAACATATTTTATTGTTCAAAACAAATGGATTAGACACAAGTTTTCCAACTTAGTTCCGTGTTCTCCATAATATACATGAATATACATTATATTTATATAGACATGGACATTATAGACACAGAAGGAATTGTTTGTATCATGTACTGAAACATCATCGTTTTCTGTTAAAGAGGCAAGATTTAAATCGTCTGTAAGGAAGCAGTGGCTATATGATGCTATCCTACCTACCACAAAATCATTATCATTACTTGTGGTAGGCGGAATAACATCATAAGGCCGCTGCTTCCTTTCAAACGATTTGAATTTTCTGTAGCAGACCAAAAGAAAGGCATATCAAGGTTGAAATGTTTGGGCTCGTCCGGATTTGTGCATTCCACAGGTTCACATGCCAAGTCATGAACACAGGAGTTGGGTTAATGAAAACATAAATGACAATTGGAAACCAAAAGACTTCTTTGGTGGTCCGTGATCCTCATGTCATGATTTTTTTAAATGCGGATGCAAGAAATTCAGCTCTGTTGGTAACTGTAAATGCTTCTGTTCTGGCTTTACGTGTACAGGTTTGTGTATTGGCAACTTTCGTATAATTATAAGAGAAGCAACCTGTCTGTCAAAACAAACTATATATGCATTTGAACTTAACAAAGTCAGTAATATCTCTTATTAAGTTGATAGAAATGATAAAATTTACATGTTTTTTGTTTTGCCGCCATTTTGGGACCGGAAGTTACCTTTTCCCTTCATGTAGGTATTGTTTTTTGTACTTTAGGAACTGTAATTGAAGTTGATCAAAACTAACAGTGAATTATACCTATTACACAGCTTTCAAAAGATTTACGAAAAAAACGATTTTTTATGGCCAGCAGCTGAATTTTTTTATTATCATTTGGTCTACCCATATATCAAATTTCATGCTTGTATATCACGATTTGCACAATTATGTCCATACTATCTCCCACTATCAATTAACATATACTATGCAGCACATTTTCCTCTAAAATAACAAAACATAATTGACATATTAACATGTATTGCTCATGCAGAGAGAAAAAAAATGTTTAACGACTGATTGTACTACAAACGGCTGGATATAAATCAAACAGTAAACATATAAGAGATACATGAGTTATAGGCATTCTTATATTACTCATTTCAGGGATTTCCCAACAATAGGAATTCAATTATCTGTACGTAAATGAGATAATTTTTTCTTGTTTTACTGTTATGATGAAAAACGATAAAAAGTGTTTGATGTTGACGAAAATAATATTTGTGCATGCCGCTGCAGCTTGGACCCAACCGTCTAGTAGAAGTAAGTAGTGTACTGTACAATAGAGATACCATTATTAACGTTCATCCCTCACTATGTTCAAATATCAATGAATTGATACTGAAAAGTCTAAATAT
This sequence comes from Mytilus edulis, assembly GCF_963676685.1. NCBI lineage: Eukaryota > Metazoa > Mollusca > Bivalvia > Mytilida > Mytilidae > Mytilus > Mytilus edulis. The sequence continues at coordinate 78,322,410 of NC_092351.1, read as the reverse complement.
AAATGTATTACAGGAGCTTATTCCAATCAAATTACATATATGTTCTTTTTTCTTCGAGTTCAATAAAAAAGATATTGCTAAATGAGAAAATAAAACGATAATGGAATTCATTGATGGTTATAGTCAATCAATTTCAAATTTTGAACAATCGCTTTGTTTTTGTTTAATTTTCAAAATCACACAAACATCACGGTGTGCGTAATCAAAACCGGTAATGTCATAAAAACAATCATATGACTATGCAAATTTAAAGTATTGCACTGCACAACTCGAGATGTGCGAGAGTTGTGATGGCAGAATGCGTGTCTGATTTTTGACGTTTTCTTTACAATATTATCTAACTTATATATTGATTACAGTAATGAAGATACTGGGATAAAAATACATACAAGAAAATATCATGCAAATATTGGTATGCAACAAATAACATAACAGTAATGACGCTAAAAGATATTAAGTTTAATTGTGATTTGCTGACCAAAACCTGAATTCAGAAACAATTCATCTGCAATATTATCTACAGACCTATCAAGCGGTAGACATTTCTCAACTTTATATTTCCAAGCAAGAGAACTTGATGTCTGAATTGCTTCGAAAAATGTTATTATGAAATTAACTTACACTAGTCAAATATTAGTCTATGTTCCAATGTATAACGATATGTTGATACATTCATAGGAAGTTGCTTTTAAAACGAGAAACTGTGACCCAATAAAACATTCATAATGAAATAGTAAAATGATCACTCTTTTATTATTTAAATCATCTTCGATACTTCATTTCAACTGTTAAACTTGATCCTTTAAACCAAATCTTCATCGTTTTGTAGCATAGCTTTCTTAACTCATGTCAAATTTTCTCGTGCATTGATGTCTCAACAAAAAACGCGAAAATACTATGAACACAATTTCTTTTATATTTACAGTTTACACGTTATTATAAGTATTTGAAAACAAAAATTTGTCTGTTTTCAGTTTACTGGAAGGATACTGATTATCCCGTCATTTTGGGGAGAAATGTCACTTTGTTCTGTAATACCTCAGCTGTAGGCACACATAAAACGACATGGATGAGGGAATCTGATGTGATTCTACATCAAGGTCTTTCGTTTTATCCTGATAAATATACGGAAAAGGAGGTTACTGATGGTTCTAATCTAATAATAGTGAATTCAACAATGACAGATTTCAATACATCGTACACCTGCTTGTCTGATGTGCATTCTTACGATAATGTGTTATTGATAAACACGACAAATTTCATTTGTAAGCATAATAAAACATGTCATTATTTAACTTAATTTAATCAAAGGTAGAAAAATGTTGATAACAAAGAAGCGTTATCAGATGTCGAATGCATTAAAGTGTCAAATTACTAACATTGGTTGTTGACTTCGTATCCTTTTAACAGTGTTTCTATGATAAACAATTCTATCTTTTTTTCGAATCATGTAATGATATAAATTGTGCAGTAACACGATAAATCATTCAATAACGATTTAGATTATACAATAGTGTAACATTAACATCGCTAATTGAATATTGGCCTTTAAAAACAAACTATTCACCTGAACTTCACAGTTTAATCTGTCAACATATTAACTGAATACTCCAATGACAATATTACATGATGAGTTGCAAGATCGATTCTAATTGAAAAAAAACCAACATGTATTACTCGTCACGAAAGACAAAAAATATCTTTAGCTAAAAGATCATATTATAGCATGTTTCTCTATTGTCATAAAAATTCATAATATCTAATAAAATTAATAGATTTAGCTAACAAAGTCCTTTCAATAAGGTAACTTTATTTGTTAGTGGAAATTTGTTTTAATGTTAATTAGGCTTAAATTAAAAATTGTTTGCTTTCCCCTCTCTGTGATTAAAGTAATATAACTCTGGTCAATTTTCTTAACATTCAATCATTATGGGAAGATGATATCGTTCTGTTTCAATTTATAGTCTTTTTCAGAAAAGTTTCAATTGTTTTGGGTAGGTCTCAATTACAAATTTACACTCTGGCATTCGGCATCAGTTAGAAGCTTCTGGAATAAAGTGGTGGCTATGATGTACTGTTTTGTGTTTGTGCGTATGTGTGTTTGTGTAAGGCGTTATTACACTTCTTTCATGTATTTGTCTTAAGGTTTGAGTAAAGCAGATAAGCTACATCAGCTTTCTGCTTCATTTGAGTTCTGGCATAATAGTATACACCATATCAATCTTAGAAACAAATGCCTTGACGAGTAGAAGGACGAATGCTGTAGGGCATTTTTGTATGCATACCACAACTTGAAACAGTGTACAAATAATATAAAATACGTGTTTTCATGAGCATAGCTAAAAATGTAATTATAAGTATCGAATGCTTAATTTTGTAACTTCATAGGGTTGTAGAAGTGTTGACCGTGTGCACATTTTTAGAATGCATGTATTTTGGTCAACGATTTTATACCCCATTCACAGTGTAAATACTATTCTGTCCGCTATCCAGAAGTCGCGATTTTCGAAGAGATGATTTCCAACTGGCTAACGGGACGGTTTGGCCTACGGTGACTTTTGTTTAATCCCATATCTATAAAGTGCTTTGAACATCTTCAATATATGTATAGCATCTTAAATATGAGTAACGGTAACAAAAAGATGCATTAAAATATAAAATATACGTGTACATCACACCAACTTGACAGAAAAGAGTGAAATCGATGGACAATTTTGCTCTCGTAGTACAAAGCAAATAATATTTTTTGGCAAATATTTGCATTATTTTACAGTTAAATGTATACTGTTTCAATATTCTTTTTGTATTTAAGTAGAATATTCGTATTTCCCATAAAAAAGTTTGTTTTCCTTGAGGATCCCAAAATAAATTACTGTACGATCAGTCTAGAACTGACTGTATTCTAGAAGCAATTTCAGATTTTTTCACTGTATGACCAGTCGTGATTTGAAGAAAAAAAACAAAGGCAATTTGAAGGTATATACGTGACTATGTGAATTTATGAGCTGTCCAGGTAACTATAAAGTGTAATTTTTTCATCAGACAAAACAAATATATTTCTGATGATTTTTGTAGACGGCAAAATAATTGTATTTTTGTTTCGTCAGTCTTATTTAAAATCAAATGCCTTAAAAGCAATACATGATTCGCTTTTTGTAATAGTGTATCATTGCAGTTATCTGTTAGCTAATACATTTTTTGAAGACTATTTACATCGTCTGCCGTTGACAAATTGATGATAATATTACCTGTATCAATATCGAATGAATTTAAAATGAAAAGGATTTCATCAGTTTACTTAAAGCGATTTCTGGGTTAAACCATATATGTCATTGTACTGATTGCATTTGTTAATTGCGCGGCAACTTGTGGAAATGATAATAATTTGCTTATGTACTTTCACCTATTTTAACAGGATTTTCCACAGAAAAATCTGTTGGTAGGTTGAGGTTGGTGCAACCATTAAAACGTTTTTGTATAACAATATTAATTAAATATGTGTGTTTGTACAATTTTAAGTATAACGGAGGATATTTCTGAAACTCATATATACAACAAACTTACCTTTTATTTTAGCAACATTTAAACATCCTTATACTTAATGTAGTAAGTCGAGTACACCGTATCAAGCTAAAACATGTTTCATAAGTTTTCAGGATGTGAATTCATTGAAATATATTTGTGCTATTTAGAAAAATACCACCTTATAATGTATCGTAAATAACTTTGAAATCACCACTAGAATACAGTGAAATAAAGACTGATCATACAGTGACAAAATATACAAGCGAGACTGATCGTACAGTGAGAAATTCAAACAGGTGTAATTTTCTTATTTCTGTCTTCAAAGATCCGGTTGAAACTTTTACCACTACTTGAAATATACTTCATTTAGTTAATTGAGTCTGGTGTTTATGTTAATTTGTACATTAAGAGGGTAAAACGTTTGTTTTAGGTCCACCGACTGATTTTCCTTAGTGATGCACTTGAAAATCTCTTAATTAAGGCAAAGCTGCGAATAATGAATGCGCTGAATTTAATTCTAAACCATTTGAGAATATCGATGTCGGCTGAATTAATCATTAAGCAATGTACAGATGATCAACTTACCGTTTTATTCAGTATATCCATCAAATTTAAAATGTGATTGAAAAAGTTCTCGCTTCGAAAATCCACTTCCGGATAGCGTACAGACTAGTATCTACACTGTGCCACTGAAGTTACAAAAAGATCTGTGATTTAGAGCAGTTTGTCTCATCGCTCTAAGAAAGTTAGTGATGATGAAGGCAGATCGGACCCTGGTTATTTGTTTAGGTATAAACACGGTATGAATGCTTTCAGATAACAAAAACATATTTATAAGATAACAAAATATTTTTTCATATTGGTATATATTAATTTTGAGCATTTCAAAACAAATAAAAGAAATAATAGATATACATAGATGTCTTTGATAAACTAATGAAAAATGCGAGTATCTAGTACATTACAGATTTTGTAACGATTTTAAATTCAATAAAAAAAACTACATGTATAAGATAAAATTATAACCCTACAAGGTAGACAATCAACATATTGACTTAATGAAATTGAACATAGACTCATACTTCAAAGGAATATAACTCTTGTATACAAATGACACACCAATCGAATTATTTAGCTGCGAATTTGTGCTAATGACTTATTCATTACGGAGGGTTTTAAGCGCTGTCGATGTTCTTTTCCGTCATACCTAATTTCAAAATATATAGTACACCCTATTTTGGAGACTTAATGCGTTTTGAAGTGTTTTACATGTTGATCTCAAACGAATTTCTGAATTTTTCTACTTTCTGAACTTCAAGCATATCCATGGTCTTATGGGCAAAGAAGAAATATTTTCACTGTTTTAAGTTTTAAGCCGAATATGTTCTTTGATGTTCGTGAATTTGTTTGTAACAGTTAATTATTTTTACTATTATGATAATTGCATGTTTTACTATTGTATAGTATTTTCCTGTTGGAGTTCATTATCGCGCATTGTTATCGAAAATGTGTTCACTATTTTAAATCATTGATACAGCTTTACCACAACATACAGACATAGTTTGGACTATTTTGGATAGAACAATCTTTGTGCAGATACTTCTCAAAAGTGTTTTTCCTGTGCCTAATTGTAGTATTATTATAAATGTAAGTACAATTAAAATGACAAAAATATTAACAGAAGTTTTAGTCACATACAAATGTTACATATAGACATAAATAGCACTGTATCGTTAGCAAACAACAATACTTTCCTATAAAAACAAAGAAAAATCACTCGCCTGTGGGAAGTTGATCCTACATTATGAATGTTCCGTTGACTGTGTTTTAACGATTAGCCTCTGATTTTGTTTAATTGCTTATAAAAAAGAAGATGTGGTATGATTGCCAATGAGACAACTGTCCACAAGAGACCAAAATGACACAGACATTAACAACTATAGGTCACCGTATTTTTTCCAAACACTATAACATTTTAAGGGAACTTAAGATACCTATTCCTGATCAATATATAAATTGTTGACTTCATTTTACTTTTTCTGTATTGTAAAATAGTTATACTTTGTTCTCTAGGCTATATTAAAAATAGACTGGGGATTAGGCTTATTGCACACACATTATGGCAAGCTTTCATATATCAATAGTCAGACCGTTTCAATTGTCCTGCAATTAACAAATTGATTTGTTTGCAGATAAAATGAAACGAACAAATGTGCATGTTGTGTTGTTAAAAATGTTTAAAATATGTATAGATATATTCAAACCTTTAGATTGTATTACATCTTTAACAAAAACTACTGCATTGTCAAGATGAAGCAATGAATTCAAGTGTGGTGTTTAGGAAGTATCATTATATTATATAACATATTGGATTTTTTTAGTCTTTCCGACTTGTCATTCAACTAGTCTTCATATTCCCCTCTGAAAAATCGGGACCAAATCGTTAAACCTTACGCGCGGTTTTGAACTTCTTTTTTTTCTAAAACCGATAGCAAAAATCGTTATCGTGTTCATTTTATCTGACTTTAAAACAAAAAGACTAATAATTTACCTCTGATCAGTACTGTTCATAAATGTGTATGTTGTGTTTAGTTATTACAACAAGCGGATACGAATTTTATGTTTAGGTTGTAAACAAAGCGAATACAGTGGAATAAAACATCCATTCCCCTTGGCTTCGGTAGATATAAAGATACGAAGATTTGCTCACCCTCGACAAATCATAGTTTCCTCGGGCACATTCGTCGGGAAATTTAAAAAGACTAATAATTTACCTCTGATCTGTACTGTTAAAATATATGTGTATGTTGAGTTTAGTTATAAAAGCAAACGGATAAGAAAAAAATGTATGGAAACTTATATTTTATGTTTAGGTTGTAAAAAATGCTTAGCGTTTGAATAAAACATTCATTCCCTTTGGCCTCGGGAGATATGAAGATTTGCTCACTCTTGACAAATCATATTTTCCTCAGGCACATCAGTCGTGAAATTTTAATATTCGTGGTTTATCTGACTTTAAAACAAAAAGACTAATAATTTAACTCTGATCTGTACTGTTAAAATATATGTGTATGTTGTGTTGAGTGATAAAAACAAGCGCATAGAAAAATGCTTTCTTATTATTTTGATGTGAGCGTCTCTGATGAGGTTATGTAGACGAAACACGCGTCTGGTGTATCAAATTATAATCTTCGATCCTTTGATAACTATTTACACCACTGGGTCGATGCCATAAGTGGTGGACGTCTCATCCCTGAGAATTTCACCAGTCCAGTAGTCAGCTCTTCGGTGTTGACATAAAAACGAGTTATATGGTCATTTCAAAAAATTTCGTGAAACAAAACTTTGAATTTTTTTGAAAAACTTAGTATTTTCTTATCACAGGAATATATTACCTTGGCCGTATTTGGCACAACTTTTGAGATTTTGAATCCTGAATACTCTTCAACTTTGTGCTTGTTTTGGCTTTATAACTATTTTTATCTGAGTGTCACTATTGAGTCTTTTGTGGACGAAACGCGCATCTGGCGTATCAACTTATAATCCTGGTACCTTTGATTGCTGTTTGAACAGCTAATGTGTACGTATGTTAATGACTTCATGCAAATTATCGTGTTTATTGTGTGTCTTTTTTCTCATTTATTTTTGGTGTAATACTTTTCTCTTTTTGTTGTCGATGTATTTTTTAAGGAAATTTTGTTGAATATTTTAATCGATAAAAGTTAGTAACGGTAATAGCAGCGATATGTTTTGTATAAAATCAAGGAGAAGTTTTAAAGGTATTTGCGCTAATACTTGACAGTTTAATCAGTCTCAACTGTCAGTCGATACAATGACCTATCTATTCTGAAGACACGGCTTTTACCCTCAGTATAAATGTTTTATAATCACTGTTAACATTTATCATGATGATAAATGATTGCAACTACCACATCAAAGGTCAGTAATTGTATAATAGCAAATGATGAATTTTGTAACAGGGTATGAAACTGTCAACAATACAACACAACTCTTTTGGTGTAAAAGATGTATTTTACCATGGCACATTAAACATAACGTCACGTACTCAAAACAAAATGTGTGATCGGAACTTGACCGTGGTATGTGATTTTGGAAGTTCATATACTGATGTTATTGCGACTTGTATTCTCCAGAACTGTAACGGTAAATATACTGACTACAAATATTTGTACATAACCGATTAAAATGTTTACTCTGTTCTAAAAAAAACATGAACCCATCAAAAAAGTATAATAAACAAGACAGCAATTGCGTTAAATGGCTATAACAAAACACATCTCTCCGTACTTAACATTTTTTAAATGATCAGGTTTATGGTCTACGCCATTTGAATACTAACAAGTAAGAAGATCAACTTATAAATCAATGTTCAGTCTTCCACAAAACAAACTAGTGTACAACATTGCAAACTCTACAAGTTCTTACAAAAGTGAAAATATAAATAACAAATAATTTCAATGCTATGTCATTATATTTCACGGTTTCAACTCCAAGTACCGAAAGTTGTTAGAATGTCATATATAACTGTAAAGTATTACCAATTTGTGTACAACAACCTAAATAACTAGGAAATGGACAATATGAATCTGTCTTACTGTTTTTTTTAAAGTTGACATCAGTCATGATGATATTCAAACTTTTGAACAATATACATGTAAACAGTATTATATACAAGGCGTAGAGCTACAACTGAAGATTACATTCTAATAAGTTAAAAGACAAAAACTCATTACATGTACTTCATGGAAAATTTAAAACGGAAAGTCCCTTATCAATTGAATGGCAAAATTATAAGATATTACACATAGATTGTTTTTCATTTGTAAAAGGGAGACGAAAAAATATACCAGAGGGACAGTCAAATTCATAAATCGAATAAAAATGACAACGCCTGGCTAAACATGAAAAAGACAAACAGACAAACAATAGTACACATGACATAACATAGAAAACTAAAGAATTAGCAACACGAACCCCTCAAAATGTTGATAGTGTTAAAATAATTTAATAGGAATGGTATTGTTAATACATCAAACATTGACACCAGATAACTGCTAATAATGTTTCGATGGGAAATCCACTCAATCAGATCTAGGACCTTCGTTTGTTTAATGAGTATATAACCCATTTTGTGACATGCGTTTTTTGTAATATATACACTTGCACCTTTTTTTTAAATTCAGTAACACATGAGGAGTCTAATGATGATTGTAAGTAGACACATACATATTAATTAAAACTGTTCAACGATAGTATCAAACTTTATTGTGTAATTTGAATCAGCGAAGTAACTACAATGGTGGGTATTTTCAGACACAAAAGTAATGTACATGTACATAATTCTATTTACGGAATGGCTGTAAGATTGTTTGTTTATGAATAAATAACATCGCAAACCTGAATAACCAGCGTAGAGGAATTTTTAAGAGGGTGCATTGCGTTTTTAATGTTATTTCGTATAGACCGAAAAAAGTACAGTAGAAAATAAAAACATGCTGAACGTTTTGTTTGTATTCAGTCATAACAGTTCAAAGGATAGAGTAAAAGCACCGATCAACTTTCTTCGAACTGGTTCGTGGACATGGTTTATTGTGATATAGATCTCTTTATTGTATACTTTAAAGTAAATACATGTAAATTGTATGGGTTTTACAGTTCAACGGAAATCGTTTTGTATCAGCTCTCCGTACTGATATCGATATGTCAACGCCTGAAAAGGCTGAATCACACATTCACTGTTCATCAAAACGTCATAATCTGGATGATATCATGGCATATAAAAACATTCACGTGAGGTATATAATAAAGTAAATATACTAGTTTTTTTTCAATATCACACATCTTACCAATATAATCCATTGAACCAAGCTTGTGGGTTTATACTGGTGTCCCGGGTTGATACGGATGTGATTTCGAAAAAGCCGTATAATATTCTTTGTCTACTGATTCTTCAAGAATAAAGATAATTATCAAAATCTTCTAGTTTTCATAAATTTTTCGAAAAGCAATAAAGCTTGTTTGCTTTCTTACACTTCTCTGACTTAGTTATGTGATATTAGTTAGTGAGTTTATAGTCTACATATCATTTGTAAAATTAATTTCGTACGTTTTTTTCTAATGCAGGTATCGGCTTTCAAATCTCTCTGTGGAAAATGTCTATTTACGATCATATATATACCAAAAAGTCGATATATTTAATAACGCAATGTTTACAGCAAAAGTGTTTAGCGTAACAAAATTTCCAAAACTATCGTCATATATTTATTCAATTGCAAGCTGCAGAACGTGCTAAAGCGACTGATACTTACTTATGAACCGTTACGGATGATACATTGCACAGCGTGCTTGTTGATTCAATCTGTTACATAAATTGAAAATAAAATGTCAAAGGAAATGTTTTGTAACAAATAAAGTCCCTTAGATATTACGTTAGATGATTTAACAGTATTAGATGTGTCTGCTACATGATGTACAAGTTACTCGCGTTACTGAAAATATTAAGATAAAATGTCTCAAAAAGAGAATTACATATATATTCGTCGTATGATTCAATTTGGTTAATGCTACTTAACCATACCTACACAAAAAAGTAGTATTATATCGTTGAATATAAGTTTCCTTGTATTCCGATTACTTATGCAGAACTTATGCAAGATCCATAGTAAAAGAAATACGACTGTTTATTATATACATGGACTTTAATTATGCTCTATAGTATAGAAAGTCCCTGTATATAAGAACAAACACATACAGTTATTTTACCGAAAAACTTAATTGAAAAGAAAGCATTTATAAAAAAATAACTGTTACAACCTTTTATGTTTTTCTTTATTCTAGATATTGAACACGTTCGGATGATTACTGGAGCAATCGTTTCGTTTATTTTCTTATTGATTATCACTGCTGTTTGCTTGAGTTGTATATGTTCCATCGAGAAAAATGGTTAGTGTCAAAAACTCAAAGAAAACAGTTAACTGCTGCATTTTTATAAGACGAATGGGGAAGTTTGTATTACTTGATATTTCTAGCGACATATGTCTCACAATATATCATTTATCCTGTATATGGTGGTGTCTCATCTGTGGTAGTGTAGTAACAGCATTATCTATATGGTCTGGGTTATACTTTCCTAAAAATATAACGATGAATAATCGAAATATTGTATACTCATACATTGTTGTCTGACTACATAAACTTCTCTAGAGCTAATCACAAACTGTCAGTGTTTGCATCCGAAATCCTCCATTCAATACGACTTTAAATGATTTGTTCCTACTTCATATTATGACAAAGTTATAGCAAAAATAGGAATACAATCATGGACTTTACAAAATTAAATAATGCACGAGCAGATACATATTTGCATTGGGCATTTTATGGTGACGCGGTGGTAACGGACAAGTAAATAACCGGTTAAATAGGGCATACACTTTTCATTTTTACGACTTGTTGGTCTATCGATAATACGTACAATACGTATATGTGGCTGTAATAATTAACGAAGTTCATTGAAATATATATGTCACAAAATAAATATGTAAAAACTGCTCAGAAACGTTCTCACCAACACATTTTTGTCTCCTTAAATATACAAAACAAGGACAAAAAGTATAAAATTTACGGCAGCACATGCTAGTGGAGGCGAACTGTTAATCTATGCAGATGAATTATATACAAATATATCAAACTGACAAGGTCTATTTGCCAAATATACTGGTTGAGAGGTTCATGTGTATATTGTAACTGTGTTTTGTGCCATATTTTTGACATTGACAATTAAAACGTGTATGTAGCAATTTATGTATGACGTCATTTAAAGTACAAGTTCGTTGAATTTGCATGTCATTTGCAGTATATAAAGAATAATCATAAATGTGTCCTATTAGAATTGGAGTAGTCCACGGGGTTATTTTTTGATAGGGTATTTCCCATCTGCCATGATGAAGATGTATTTGCTCTATTTAATTTTATGATGTCGAATACAGCGAAGAACATCTCAATATATAAACAATTTAATTGTGAAAATTTCCATTTCTCTTATTCAATCAAAATCCAGCATTATAACACTAGGTGGAACTAAATTTCCTATTGATTTTTTCAGGTGGAAGTGGACATTTTTTGTGTCGGAAAAATATATGTTACATGCTTTGTTGTCATTTTGTAAGTCATCGCTGTAATGAAGTCTGTAGAATGGTTGGTTTGTTTCCTGAAAAATATACTGCTACAGAAAGATCAGAGAGAAGTGAAAGTAATTCTGAGTTTGGAGGAAGAAGAACAGAACGAAATCGAAAACAAAAATCTGATAAACATGTAAACAACAAAAGGATAATATTATTACCATATCAAAAGAAGTGTGAAGCTGTTGATATTAAAGAGTAAATATTGTTTCAACGGGTGTGTTAACCGCTGGTGTTTCCAATGGAAAACATAAACTAAGTCATCTCGAATATATACTTAAAAATCGTACCTTCATGATAATTCATGATAGGTTTTTATCTGGAAGTGTCCTGTTTTCATCAACTTACCACATACTTCTAATGTTCATCTGGTTGATAGTTTAATTCATTGACAATAACACCAATGACCTTAAATTTCATATGTTGTGGCTTCCATGTCATTAAATAGCTTTAATACTAATCTGAGAGAAATACTTCATAGAGCGTACTTACAACCAACGTTACGTTGTTTCGATCAAAACCAGAACCTGAGTGTGTTTTTTAAGAACCAATCTTTGAATGATGTTTGTATACAATAGTGTTACATGGAGCTTGTATTATAACGATCTCAACAAAATACGTAATTGAATCCGTTAAAATTAAACTGGTAGATACATTCAAAAGTGAATGGACTATAGATTTTCAGAACATGCCAAAACTAAGATCATACAAGTTACTTAAGACCGAATTTTGTACCGAACCGTATGTTAAAAAATTCTTGTCCAGAAAACAGCGATCGATTATAGCTAGAATTCGATGCGGTACCTTACCTTTAGAAGTCGAACGAGGTCGATATCGAAATATTCCAGCCGACCGGAGAATCTGTAAAGTGTGCAACTCCAATGTGACTGAAGATGAAATCCACTTTTTATTTTTGTGTGACCGTTATTCTGTTAGAAGGAACGAATTCAGACAAGAACTCACCTCAGTTAACATTGACTCTCCAGAAGAAACACTAAAAGAACTATTAACCAGCAACCCGAAAACGGTGGCAAACTTTATCATAGACTGTTTAAGGATAAGACAAGATGTTATCTAAACATTTTTACTTTAACAAAACTAAACGACGTAAAAAATGTAAAACTTAATATTTTATATCAAATCAAATGTAGCTATACATGTATAATAATGTTTTAAAATGACAGTGCTTCGTAAGCCTATAAGGCTGGCTGAAAATAACAATGTTCATATCATATGTATTATATAATGGCAATTCAGGTTGCACTTTAATAAATTATTTATTCAATATATAAATGAATCGGTGCAATAAAAATGTTTCTAATTATATTCCGTTCATATTTCAAAAAATATATGATAAAATCATCCTTCAAGTGCAATAAGTATTAAAAGTGTTAACTGGTGAATTCAGATATTTAGACCTATTTGTAGATCATGGTCTGCTGTTAATTGTTTTCTATATACAGTAACAATAAATATAGAAACTATCGTTTAACAAACCCACACTAAAATGGTGTTAACTTCTGCATGTATTAAGTAGTCAATTGATGATTTCCATTGATTTATAAATAGAACTGTCCTGTCAATCATTTTCTTTGTATTCATGGAAAACAAAACACACGACAAACAGACAAACAAAACAAAACAAAGATCGGTAACTCATCGCTATTGAAAGAAACTACATAGTTTTAATGTAACTCATGAAAGAAGTTTTACGTCTTTTCTGGTCAAGTATCTTATTGTCTACCTGTCCAAAAAAATATACATCAATGCGACAAGTTATCACTTGATGACAAATCTTTCTATTGATTTTACACGATATTTTTTTCTGCTCACTAATTAAATTGAATATTTGCCACTGGATGTTACGCAACAGACAGTCCATCAATTAATCGATCATTACCTTAGTTGATGTTTTGAAAAATGAAATACTTTTACAATTAATTTTGTTAGATGTTTACTTCTGTCCTTTTTGCATTGAAACTACGAAACTTAATATGAATGCCCATCGAACAAGATTTCTGAACTACATGAATTTCAAGCATGTGTTTTTAAAGAGTGCATTTTGTATTTAAAGTATACAATTGACAATGGATATTGGGAATGTGTCAAAGAGAAAAGAGCCCGACCAAAGAGCAGACAACAGCCGAATGCCACCAATGGATTTTCAATGCAGCTAGAAACTCCCGCACCAGGCGGCGTGCTTCAGCTGGCCCTTAATCAAATACGAATACTAGTGCAGTGCTAATTGACGCCATAATGAATTGAAATTGTTATACCAATGTCCAAGGTCAGGGGGAGTGTTGGGATCCCGCTAACATGTTAAACCCCACCGCATTCTGTATGTATGTGCCTGTTCCAAGTCAGGAGCCTGTAATTCAGTGGTTGTCGTTTATTTATGTATTACATATTAGTGTTTCCTTCATTTTATACATATATTAGGCCGTCGGTTTTCTCGATTGAATTGTTTTACATTGTCAATTCGAGGCTTTTTATAGCTGGCTATGCGGTATGGGTTTTGCTCATTGTTGAAGGCTGTTCGATGATCTGTAACTGTTAATTTATGTGTCATTTTTTTATCTTGTGCAGAGTTGTCTCATTGGCAATCATACCACATAATAATATTCTTTTGCTGCAACTCCGAAATATACACAAGAAACTAAAATTAAAAATTCATACAAGACTTACAAAGGTCAGAGGCTCCTGATTTGGGAAAGGCGCAAAAAAGCGGCAGAGTTTAACATGTTTTTGGAGATCTCAACCATCCCCGTACACCTCTAGCCAATTTAGAAAAAAACAAACATACCACAATGCGTCGACATAAATACGTTTTCGAGTGTGAACATCTTACATCACGAATTTAATGTACTTACTTTTGATTAGCAAAGTCCTAGTGTAAATGCCTGCGTGTATTATTATTCGCTTCAGGAATAGTTACAAAATAGAGCTAAAATTCAGAATAAAATCAGAATAATCATTGTATTCATGAAACCCATTGTTAACCATTCAATTTGGACAACATTTCATATTTAACATTGAACGCGTTCTTGAAATTAAAAAAAAACATGTAAATACCCCCAGGCACCCATAATGTTTATTTAATTAAAAAACTAACATCCGGAAACATGCCCGAAGGTCGCGCAGTTCTCTTGAATAAGAAAATAGAGATAATACACATATGTTTATAACAATTCTAGATAGTTATTAAATATTGGTTTAACATTTTAAATCAATTCCTCATTCACCAAACAAAAATAAACATAAAAGATACAGACAATTTCACTTATTGCATACATGTAGTACAGTAGTTGATCAAGAATTTTTTTAAATGGTATTTATTTTCAATTTGAAATTCATCAAATTATGGTAGATAACTCTGCAGAGCATAACCATGATATTGTTCAAAACAAACAACCAATACAGTGTTGTATGAAAGATAACTTGATTGTATCACTTAGAGGCGGATCCAGAAATTTTCATAAGTGGGGGCCCACTAACTGACATAAGAGGGGGCCCGCTCCAGTCACGCTTCAGTGATTCCCTATATAAGCAACCAATTTTTTTCCCAAAAAGGGGGGGGGGCCTGCCCCACCCTAAATCCGCCTCTGTCACTTAAGCTTACAAGGGAGATGGAATTTCTGATATTAAACATTGTAAATCTCTAGACCCACGTTAAATTGGTTCTGCAAAAGGCCTGGTCGGTTCATGGGGGTATAGCGAAAGTAGGTTTTGGGTACAGATATGCAGGTGGGATTGCACCCCTCTCCTCTCTCCCTAAAACACGCGCTCCCAAATAAACGCACCATTCATACAGTTTGTAAACTGAATAATTGTGAAAAGTGCGACCCATAGATACATTTTGTGGAAATGCATAGCCCTCATTACATATTTCATCAGTTATGAAGTTAACAATCTTTGACATTTAAATATGGTTTACAATGATAATTAACTTTTTTCAATCAAGTTCAGAGCTAGTTAAAGAAGTCTTTTTTTTTAAATTGGGTCATATTAATTAAATAGATAGAACATCTGGTACACACCATGTTTTGATACATGTCCAAATTGCTGACGCATTTACAATGTTTATAACCCTGTTGTAATTGCAACAACGCAATATTTTTGACAAATATAAGAAGTCAACAGTTTTGCGACACGTCTGTGTATATTGGGTTTCAATAAAATATAATGACATAAAAGGTGCCAATTCAAAGTGTAAAATCTTGTCTCTACCTCAAATTTTAGCCAAATCTTAAAAACTGTACCTCTTTGTCAGTTTATTAATGTTGAATATCTTAATAAGACCTCTGATGATGCAACATTGTATAAAATTTAGCAATTTTAAGCATAAAAATGTTAATCTTTATGCTTATTGCATAACCAAGACTTGATTTAAAAAACTTGGTGGTAAGGAATCAATTTCTTATATCTGATTTAACTATACATTTGATATATGCCAAAATGTAACACGAAATCTTAATTAAAACAATAATTTGATATATTGGCAAGAAAAAACCCAACGCGTTCAATACTTAGGCTTCTACATGCAGCCCAATCCATCAGAAGCAAGAGTTAATCCGATAGAGTATAAATATAAGTCTTGTATCAAAATGTATAATTTTGGTTGCTAAGGACTGTAAACAATGAAATTGACATATATTGTCATTCTTAAACGCTTAATTTACTCAGAAATTGATTTAGAATCTAAATGTCAATAAATTTGTGGCATGAAAAGTCTTAAATTATACAATTCTGAGTTTGGTAAGTATGCCATAAGGTAGCAATAAACAGTACTAAAATTTTCCCTTATGAATTTTACCATCCCCTTTTCATTGCTTTCTTGCAATATCAAGCTTACAATTGTGTCATATATGGGCATATGTATGTAATCATAATCTTCCATAGATTTTATATCCAGTATATAAAATGTTAAAATATAATTTCTTTTTGATGTAACCATGGCAACAATCTGCATTTTTTTGTTATTTAATATTGCAAAAAGGGGGAGAAAGATGTCACTTATTTCCCCAAATTTTGGCTAAAAGTAGAATTTCAATTGCTTGAAGTAATACCTTTTCTGAAACTGTGTACATATATCATTCTGCAAATCCAATGAAAATCATATGTCTTTCATGCAATTTTTGTAAAATTGCGTCAAAAACTTCGTGTAGAAAAAGAGTGTTTGTAAACAGCACATTAATTTCTGGACCGATGGCCGGTCTAGCTATGAAAATACGGATTGTCAAACAGAAAACAGTCCATAAAACATGTAAAAAATAATCTTGATGCTATTATAAACCATCTTTGAAGGCTAAATTAGCACTCATCTGTTTAAAAATGAATTGTATTACACAATAACTTTCCTATTTGAAAAATCCACAGGGGCGAAAATGCGAAACTAAATTCCTAACTGTGTATTGCTACCTTAGGAACTGCTCTTTCTCTTTATCTTGTCTCGATTATGGTGAATATTCCTCTATACTTCGTATCTTTATACATGTTGTTGTTTGTAATTTTATGATAGTTTCGGTGAAAACATTAATTGTTTGATGACAACTATAAAATTACTCATTATAATGGGCATGGAACGACTGTGGACCATTATAGTGTTGCACGGAACTTCTGCCCAAAGAAAATTTTTAAAATTGTAAAAGATACATTATAATCACTGATGAAGTCTTCTTACCTTTGAAATGTGTGTGATCTGGGCGCAAGACATTTGAGCGAAATAAATAAAAATACTAGAGGACATTTGAGCGACAACATAAGAGCCCATTTAAACGCCGGATTAATCCGCTCACCTGTATTTTTGATAGTCCATTTTAGCGACAATTTACCAAATTTACTCGACATAGCATTTCTAGACGATCAAGATGTATGGGGTTGTTTCATATAGGAATTCATGTCCGTTGCACCAGCAGATAAGAGATGTGTCGAATTCGCTGATTATCTTAGCGATTTTTATGTTTCTGAAGATTCGATGTTCCCACCTAAGCTTTAATTAAAGAAGACATGGTATTAAGTGTTAATGGTTGATCTGGCATAACAGTATACCGTAACCTTTGCTGTTGACCTCCGAGGTTGATCTATGTTTTTGTTATATTTGTATCACTTTGAAGAGTTAATCCCTTTTTAACTGATTGTTTGTCCTTATGTTTTACACCACAGTCAACTGTCAAGGGTGTCACGGTGTAAAAGGGGGTGGTGATCCAATATAGTCTTATAAAAGGTAGGTGCCTTCAATTCAGTTGTTGTCGTTTGTTGCTGTTTATCATATTGATTTTTTGTTCACTGTTTTGTACATAAATCAGGCTGATTGTTTTACATTTGGAATGTCGAGAACTTTTTTAAGCTGACCATGCGGTCTGGGTTTTGTTCATTGTTGAAGGCAGTATAGTAACCTATAAATGAAAAATAAATATGTCATTTGGTCGCTGGTGGAGAGTTATATCATAAACAGCTATGCCACATGTTATATTTTATATAGATGCTAGTTTAATGTTTCATCTTTCTGAAAATATGTACCTTTACAGGACGGTAATAGATATTTACTACCAACAGTCAGTCCTTCAGTTTGTAAAGTACACTTTAACTCTAAGTTGCCTTCGCATACTTTTGAATTACTAACAAAAGATAAATTTGCACTGTAGAAAATTTCTATCTTTTGACTGTCACTGCTGTAAGTCGTTGAAAGGAGATTATTCTTTAAAACAAACAATCATGGTAAAAAAAAACCATAAAAACTATAAATGTTTCTTTGCACAAAAGTTTGCAAAGATCAGCATTTTAAGATATTAGCTTTCATTTTGTAAAATATTAACCAGTTAACACAGCATTGGTAACAGGAAAACTCTTAAATGATAACAAAATGCAAATTGTACCGGCATTTATAGCCATGCCATGTTCGGCTTATAGTAAAACTGCGTGTTCATTCAATCTACAGCGGTCATTCTTTCGTTTTAATGATTGACAAGCAGATATGATTCAAATTAGCATATGAACATTAAGTGTCTTTGCGTTTTACTTATTTGACTTGTTCTAAATAGCATTTCTACATAGTATTCGAACTTTAAATAACTTTATTTTAACTTATGTACATAAAAATAAAAGAAATTACAAGGATGAGTATTATATGGTCATACACATTAATTTGAATTCGATCTATGCACGCATTCTCAAAGGAAATTGTGACGCCACGGTGTATTCTCAATAGGACGAAAACCAATCAGACGAGGAAAGCATTAAATTATGAATTAGTAAAAACATCTGATCACGTGTATCTTTTTATTCAAATGCAGATGTTGTATGTAAGGTTTCTTAAATTACATTGCGCAGTAATTCACATTTTGGTATTGGATAGATATGTTGCCAGGAAATATTCACCCAAATGTTTTCCCTTAAATACCATTTAACAGGTGTATTTTTTTCATCTGGTAAAACTGCAAAAAGAGTAAAAATTTAAGAATTGAGCTATATGTAGTCCTCTATACACTAGTTTGCATTGTCAATCATGCATACAAAGAAAGACAACTCAAAATAAATATTGTGTATCACAGGTAGAATAAGTGCATGAACTATTGCCATTAGGTATTTATTTCAGTACACATTGTAGAACACTTGATGCAATATCTATAATAATTACATCATTTAATTAAGCGATTGAAACATTGATAAAACAAAACTTATAAAGTTGAATATCTATTTTATACCCAAACCTTTCGTTCTATTGATTGAAGCGTCCAGTAGCAAATATTTCATGCGTATTCAGGACGATTTTTCTAAGGTACAGACGAAAACTTTATCAATTTAATATAAAATAATAGTTCGGTAAACATTTTAAACTGATTTTACCTATCGTGAAACTCCAACACTGATTCGTAAGAAACATGAGAAAAAACATCTGAAATACATGTTTGTTAGATACGTTGAAGTCTTCAGCTCCGGCATTGATAATAGTAACGGAAGAGAGCCATCTATATGTTGATGAAAACGCTGTGTATTCTAATGGATAAAATACAAGACCGTGGTGAATAATAACGTCAGAGTTTTTCATCCATGTGACTTTTGTTTCTGCGATCCGACAGACATTTGTCACAATTACAAATTATGTAGAATAAGATATAAAAAGATGTGGTATTGGTAACAGATATTGAATGTTAATAGTTCCTGATTTAACTCAAAAAAAGGTTTTTAATTCATGCATTTTGAAGATCAAAAAGTAAAGGCTAGTCATTTTTTTCGGCATGAAAAAGGGGAAACAGCGATGAATGTCTGACTTATATTTCGAAGAACATTTTCAAGAATAAGATAACGTCTATGTCTATTTTTTTTAATAACTTGTCAAATAAAATTAAATGACTTTACATGTATTAAGACTCAATCTCGGTGTTAGTTATATATCCAAACACACTTTACCTGTGCTCTAGTTTTGTGCAATTTGAATGTTAGTTTATAAAAATAATGGATTTGAAAGCTAGATGATGTACACTTGTTTTCTGAATTAAACACTTAAAGGACGAAATAAGTCACAACACGTTAAGATATAAAATATCATCAAAGGAGTACCTGACCTCTTTACATGAAATGATTATAACCATTTTTATAATTTTGTTCTCTCAAAAAAACTGTTGCCGAGGCAGATATGCAACTAAATGCTTTGAACAGAACTATCTTTTACATGTATGTGGAACCTTATTTCAAATATTATTTTATGTATGCATCTTCAAGTTCCAAAATAATAAAGCCTCCAAAAGTATGTGGTTTTGTTACAATTTGTATACCCTAAGGCAAAAAGGAGATTTTTTTTTCTGAATTCTGTTAAAGTAAAGTAACAATTCGGGGACATTACCGCAAATACATTTATTGAACCTTACCGCCTTACACAGTATGACATGTTCCAAGCTTCAATGCCTTCGTGAATTATAAAATACAATGAAATGGTTTAATTAAATGTTCCTGTTAAAATGCATTAATGACCTTCTTCTCCAAAATCTTACATAATGTATTAATACATAAGACGACACATATCGCAGATATTTTGAATTCGTAGGTTGCATGTACATGTCAAGGTTATTCTTTGGTAGTTAAAGTGCACTCGAAAGCGGTAAGGTACACTTAAACCTCTGTTACATTTTGGTCATGATTTAAGTTTTCAGTACTTCAATTAAATGCGTTGTATATGAATTAAAAATACAGTCGAAATTTAGTACACATTTCAAAATACCACTTTTTGATTTAGTTAAAAGCATTGACAGAGTCTGTAGGTCAGAAATTAACCCTCTCATTTTATCTATATAACACGTTTACCTATCTAAATACTTCAGTTCTGCAACAGTTACATCATGTATTAGTTATGTATTCTATTAGTATATCGGTTTGTTAATATCATTTATTTCCTAGAATAATATAAATAGTATACAGTCATACTGAAACCGAAATAAGGCAACATATTATCTTTCTTTATGAATACTGTTAGCTATTTATGCCATAATAAAGGTAGGAGTTTTATTTTTCTAAATATTTTAATTGTTCGCGCTGTTGTCTCTTTGACAATATATATTCCCCATTTCTATTCTCATTTTTTTTATCAAAACTATGGTAGTATTAAACAATTATTGGTGACCTGGCATATTCATTTCGTGGAGTCATGTTTGGAATTTGAATTTTGTTTGATAATAGTAATCTTTTTAAGAATAATGATCTTCTTGAAAGAAGTTGACACTCTGAGATGCATTATTTATTTATATAACTCGATGTATTTTGAGATGAATTCGCACCAAGTCATTACTAGAGTGGTATTTTTGTTAACTCGAGATGTGAATAACCACAAATAGTGAAAATCCTAATTGACCCCAAATATTTAATTACACTATATTTAGTATGAGTACTCTGTAGTTGGTGATATTTTAATTTAAAATATAGTTGTGCATTGATGTACTCATATCATTACAGTTGAACAAACTTCTCAATATTTGAAATTGCTAGCAGGAGCCTCTGGTCTGTATTAGTCTTGTATGGTTTTTAATTTTAGTTTCTTGTTTATAATTCGGAGTTTAGTATGACGTCCATTATCACTGTACTAGTATACATATTTTTTAAGGGGTCAGCTGAAGGACGCCTACGGGTTCGACAGTTTCTCGCTACATTGAAGACCCATTTGGTGGCCCTCGGCTTTTGTCTGCTCTATGGTCGGGTTGTTCTCGCTTTGACACATTCCCCTTTTATTTCTCAATTTTATTTCCTGAAAAGTAATACAGTATAAACGTATTACTTCCCATGCATGTAAATACTGAAAACTAAACAATTTCGGTAACGGATGAACGGAAAACGTTCTTGTAAATGGTAATGATAGAAATACTAGTAAGTTGCAATAAAAACAAAACTTCCTTTTAATGTTATAATTTCCGCAGAAGTAACAAACGACGAGCACATAAGGCTATAGAAGCGTGACGTAACATTAGTTTATAAATATAGATTCTTACACTACCAAGTGTATTACGATATTTCTCCACTCGAGACAGTTAAATGTTATTATTTAAAGCGTGATGCTTTCCGAGCTCTTTTAATAATAAAATTTAATTGTCGAGAGTGGAGAAATATCATAATACACGAGTTACAGTGTCGGAATCTGTTTCGCTAATGCTTTTTATCGTTCTTTTTCAAAGATTTTCAGAAACTTGTGGTCTTTATATGCGATGTCATCAGGCATTGTCGCCTTTTTTCATGACGTCACAATAGGAAAATTCAGAAGAAAACAAAACATTTAGACGTTATAATCAAATTCGACTAATCATTTGCCGAGAACAGTTTTTTCACTAGTGAGGGGAAATATTTTTCTCACACCGCTCAGGAAATGTAGAAATAGTACAAAAATTAGAGAATGTTGCTTTCAGAATACATTCCGTGAGTTCTAACTTTATATTTCACTAATTTATGTTATTCTACGGGCTGTATACCTTACTAGAACGTGCAAAATACAGCTATACCAGGGAAAGTCAGTGGGATTCTAAGCGAATCAATTGATATACTACGCACATTTTAACGGAACATTGTCTTGATATGTAAACATTGAATATAAATAGACCGAAAAGACCGCAAATACATGTACAAAAATCGAGTTGAACTTTTGTAAAAATTGATTCCAAATTGTAGAAATATAAAACGACCTTCTATCTTTGATTTCTTAACTTACACAAACATAGAAACACAGTTTAGTTTTATTATTTTCGAGAAAAGACAATATTTCTCTATTGAATATGATGGTGAGAAAAGCAGACCGGTGTGCTCGTCAACTTTGGGTTGAAAGAAAAATGTATGCTTTGGGAACTTGTAGCATGCTACATGTAATGATTTTGTGAAACTCTTCTATAATAAGGGACCTGACAGATCTTAGATGTGTATGCATTATTTGTATGTTACTGATTGTTTTCCACTTTTTTTGTCGATATATATATATCTTAGTCGAAAACTGTAAATTTACTAAATATTGAACATAAAACATTATTGTATTTGCACGTATATTTCTAATAAAAAAGTTCAGCCACAAAATTCTTTAAAATGAACAATAATTATTACAATTTGGAAATCGTATCGTCGCCAGCATTGTTTCAGTATTGACTTTTTTTACTCTACCATTAGAAAAATTAACTACCTTTTGTTCTTTTTCTCTGTATAATCCATTAAATATGTTTGATTATAAACAATCTAGACTATCAAATCGCAAGACATGTAGATAATTACCTTTACAGCGCATTCGCGCTTTGATTTATGTTTTAAATTTGACTTGCTTGTTCTTCCCATATTTTGTTTTTTAATATACACAATTTGGGCAGCTTCCAACTGTTGTTTGTTTCATACACAACTGCACTGTAAACATTGCATGCATGTTAAGCTTCTATAGAAGGCCGTGTTCACACCAAACGCCATGTACAGTAAACATGTTTGCCATTAGTTTAATGTTATGGACACTGGTTTTACTTATTTTTTTTTTACATCTAACGGACTGCAATAAATATTGATACTCTGCAATTTTCATTCTCAAAATGGATTGTTTTGAATCATTGCAAAATGGCTAAAAATCTATGTTTTTTCGCTAAAAACCTGTGTTTTGAATTTAATGTATGATTACTTACATATATCTTTTTAAATAACCATTTCATCAAGAGAAACAATTCGCATCTATGTTGAAAAACCTTAATTTCTTTTGTGCCAGAGAAACTGCATTCAGCTTTTTAATAATTCAGCTGAATACAATTTATCTATAAAAGAAACAAGAAAAAACAATTCCGAACTGGTTTAGTATCATCCTGCAATAAAAAGAAAAGACATAACATGTTTGCTACAACTTTAGCATTCCCTTTTCATATATAATACACAATAAATTTATATATTAAAACTAAATTTTTAGCCTACAGAAATTTTAATTCAAAACTCTTACGGCTAAAATTTTATTTTGTTATAATAAAACACCCATGCAACCACGCATCCCATATTGCTGATAGGACCCGACACAAATATCAATTTCGTGTTTCGGTAGTTAAGCTTGGGATGGTCATTTTAAGATGCATTATTTGAATATAATCAAATATGAAAATTATTCATGTTTATATTGATATATTTATATTTTAATTCTTCTTCAATATATCTAGTTGTTATGACAGATCTACCATCATCAGGGGTCCAACTGTCAATTTTATGTTACATTCTTTAACTTTGATCTACTAAGCATATCTCCAATACTTTTATGTTTGCTATACGCAACTATTGGTGCTGTATTGAATATTTGTACACAGTCTTCGTCGAACTGTAATAAATGCCAGTGTTTCATTATACGTTTCTTTATTTTACGTATATATGGATTATATTTAGTTATTAAAACTAACGGAATACTTTGCTTCTCTTTAGATTTGTTTTGTTGTAATAAATCAGTACGGTCAATTGATAAAGCATCAGTAATACTATCATCTATTTCAGCGTTATCATAACCCCTATCTAATAATTTCACTTTGAAATTAGTTAGATTGTTTATTAATTTGTTATGGTCACTTGTATTTCTAATTTGCCGTATTGCTTCACCTTTAATAAATCCTCTGAATACATGCTGTGAGTGACAGCTATTTCTGTGCAGAAACAGATAAGAATTTGTTTCTTTAAAATGTATTTCAAGGTCAAGGATGCCATATGTTGTAAATCGTTGACCTTTAATTACATCAACATCCAAGAACGACATTTTATCGTTTTTGATTTCATAGGTGAACTTTAATAAGGGGTTATAATCATTTGCTAGACGAAAAAAATCTATAATTTCATCTGATGTTCCATCATATATTATGAATCCATCGTCTCTATATCTTCCATGATAGAATATTTTGTCTTTATATTGAAATGCAGAAATAATTTGATTCATTATTTCAAACATAAGTATGTCACAGATTTCCGGTGAAGGAACTGCACCAATTGCCGTACCTATTACTTGTTTGTAAATTTTCCCATCAAATTCAAATACATTGTTTTCTAAAATAATTCTCAACAAATGTATCAATACATTGACTGGCGGAGCATTGACTTTGAAGTTTGATTTGTCAAAACTGTCATATGCTCGTTCAACCGCACCCAATAACGCTTCTTGAGGTAGATTAGTAAACATCTGTGTTATATCATATGAAACCAAAAGGCTGTTTGCCATAGGTTTTAATTTCTCAATGATATTAATGAACGATGTAGTATCTTTTATATATGTAGACTGATTTTGAACTATTGGTATAAGAAAATAGTCAACGTAATGACCTATAAGTTCAGTTACAGAACCACACTGTGATATAATTGGTCTGCCAGGTGGAATTATATTTAATTCATTTAATCCATCATGTTGTATTTGTTTAAACGTCTCTGTTTCAAGACGGTGAATTTTTGGGAGAATATAAATTCTCCCTAATCGTGCATCTCTTAATTTTTGACCATTTGTTAAAAATTTAAATGATATTTTGTCGATTATGCCTTGGTCGTATAATGATTTAATATACTCAATGACCTGGATTTTCAGTTCTGCCATGTTAAATGAATCTAATTGGCAGTAATGTTGAGTATTTAGTTGTCTTGTGACTTCTGTTATGTAGTCTAGCCTGTCTAAAATAACACAATTTGAATTTTTATCTGCCTTTTTTATTACTATTGTTTCATCATTTTTCAAATTGCGTAGCGCTATTCTTTCGCCCTTAGTAAGATTGTTTTTTACATTTCTTTCTATTGGTAGAAAAGACAATTCAAGCTTGGTTAAATCTATATAATTTTCCAACGTATGGCACGTAGAGGCAGGTTTATATCCTGTATTGCTACGAAATGGATGAAGGTCAGTTTTTTCTTGACTGAACATATACCGACATCGTAATTTTCTAGCAAATTCATTGTAGTCTTTTAGTATAGACATTTTTGCATTTTTGCTTGATGGCGTTGGTATAAATTTCAAGCCTTTCGCCAACAGGATATATTCCTGATTTGATAATCTGCGTTTTGATAGATTAATAACATGCTTTTTTGCATGTGCAGTTCTTTGCTGCATATTGTATTTATTCCGTTCTTTTTTATTGTAGAATCGGAATTTTTGCTTTTTAGCATTTCTATTAAAACGACGTGCCATTTTTGAGTTCACATTGGGTGATTCTCTTAGCTACGTGCCTTTGTTGAGCTCACATTGGGTGGCTGAAGAATTTTTAGGTTTACACATGTTATAAACCTTGAAAGAAGATCCGCCCACATTCACGTGGGTTGATAGGCGGGAATAAGATAGCAGTGAGAAATTGTCCGTGTTGATGATGTATAAATGAGTCACATTGTTTTGTGGAACTTTTCAAAGTAAATCATGTCATGAAGTATTTTCAACTCAAGGCTAAAAGCTTTGTCCACCGGAACAATAAATTAACACCATATACGTATCCCATCAAACAGGAAATGCGGATCATTCTCAATGCAGAAAACGATTCTCGGTAAGGTGCAGTAGGACAGCCGTCCATGAATACATTTTGTTATAATAAAACACCCATGCAACCACGCATCCCATATTGCTGATAGGACCCGACACAAATATCAATTTCGTGTTTCGGTAGTTAAGCTTGGGATGGTCATTTTAAGATGCATTATTTGAATATAATCAAATATGAAAATTATTCATGTTTATATTGATATATTTATATTTTAATTCTTCTTCAATATATCTAGTTGTTATGACAGATCTACCATCATCAGGGGTCCAACTGTCAATTTTATGTTACATTCTTTAACTTTGATCTACTAAGCATATCTCCAATACTTTTATGTTTGCTATACGCAACTATTGGTGCTGTATTGAATATTTGTACACAGTCTTCGTCGAACTGTAATAAATGCCAGTGTTTCATTATACGTTTCTTTATTTTACGTATATATGGATTATATTTAGTTATTAAAACTAACGGAATACTTTGCTTCTCTTTAGATTTGTTTTGTTGTAATAAATCAGTACGGTCAATTGATAAAGCATCAGTAATACTATCATCTATTTCAGCGTTATCATAACCCCTATCTAATAATTTCACTTTGAAATTAGTTAGATTGTTTATTAATTTGTTATGGTCACTTGTATTTCTAATTTGCCGTATTGCTTCACCTTTAATAAATCCTCTGAATACATGCTGTGAGTGACAGCTATTTCTGTGCAGAAACAGATAAGAATTTGTTTCTTTAAAATGTATTTCAAGGTCAAGGATGCCATATGTTGTAAATCGTTGACCTTTAATTACATCAACATCCAAGAACGACATTTTATCGTTTTTGATTTCATAGGTGAACTTTAATAAGGGGTTATAATCATTTGCTAGACGAAAAAAATCTATAATTTCATCTGATGTTCCATCATATATTATGAATCCATCGTCTCTATATCTTCCATGATAGAATATTTTGTCTTTATATTGAAATGCAGAAATAATTTGATTCATTATTTCAAACATAAGTATGTCACAGATTTCCGGTGAAGGAACTGCACCAATTGCCGTACCTATTACTTGTTTGTAAATTTTCCCATCAAATTCAAATACATTGTTTTCTAAAATAATTCTCAACAAATGTATCAATACATTGACTGGCGGAGCATTGACTTTGAAGTTTGATTTGTCAAAACTGTCATATGCTCGTTCAACCGCACCCAATAACGCTTCTTGAGGTAGATTAGTAAACATCTGTGTTATATCATATGAAACCAAAAGGCTGTTTGCCATAGGTTTTAATTTCTCAATGATATTAATGAACGATGTAGTATCTTTTATATATGTAGACTGATTTTGAACTATTGGTATAAGAAAATAGTCAACGTAATGACCTATAAGTTCAGTTACAGAACCACACTGTGATATAATTGGTCTGCCAGGTGGAATTATATTTAATTCATTTAATCCATCATGTTGTATTTGTTTAAACGTCTCTGTTTCAAGACGGTGAATTTTTGGGAGAATATAAATTCTCCCTAATCGTGCATCTCTTAATTTTTGACCATTTGTTAAAAATTTAAATGATATTTTGTCGATTATGCCTTGGTCGTATAATGATTTAATATACTCAATGACCTGGATTTTCAGTTCTGCCATGTTAAATGAATCTAATTGGCAGTAATGTTGAGTATTTAGTTGTCTTGTGACTTCTGTTATGTAGTCTAGCCTGTCTAAAATAACACAATTTGAATTTTTATCTGCCTTTTTTATTACTATTGTTTCATCATTTTTCAAATTGCGTAGCGCTATTCTTTCGCCCTTAGTAAGATTGTTTTTTACATTTCTTTCTATTGGTAGAAAAGACAATTCAAGCTTGGTTAAATCTATATAATTTTCCAACGTATGGCACGTAGAGGCAGGTTTATATCCTGTATTGCTACGAAATGGATGAAGGTCAGTTTTTTCTTGACTGAACATATACCGACATCGTAATTTTCTAGCAAATTCATTGTAGTCTTTTAGTATAGACATTTTTGCATTTTTGCTTGATGGCGTTGGTATAAATTTCAAGCCTTTCGCCAACAGGATATATTCCTGATTTGATAATCTGCGTTTTGATAGATTAATAACATGCTTTTTTGCATGTGCAGTTCTTTGCTGCATATTGTATTTATTCCGTTCTTTTTTATTGTAGAATCGGAATTTTTGCTTTTTAGCATTTCTATTAAAACGACGTGCCATTTTTGAGTTCACATTGGGTGATTCTCTTAGCTACGTGCCTTTGTTGAGCTCACATTGGGTGGCTGAAGAATTTTTAGGTTTACACATGTTATAAACCTTGAAAGAAGATCCGCCCACATTCACGTGGGTTGATAGGCGGGAATAAGATAGCAGTGAGAAATTGTCCGTGTTGATGATGTATAAATGAGTCACATTGTTTTGTGGAACTTTTCAAAGTAAATCATGTCATGAAGTATTTTCAACTCAAGGCTAAAAGCTTTGTTATAATAAAACACCCATGCAACCACGCATCCCATATTGCTGATAGGACCCGACACAAATATCAATTTCGTGTTTCGGTAGTTAAGCTTGGGATGGTCATTTTAAGATGCATTATTTGAATATAATCAAATATGAAAATTATTCATGTTTATATTGATATATTTATATTTTAATTCTTCTTCAATATATCTAGTTGTTATGACAGATCTACCATCATCAGGGGTCCAACTGTCAATTTTATGTTACATTCTTTAACTTTGATCTACTAAGCATATCTCCAATACTTTTATGTTTGCTATACGCAACTATTGGTGCTGTATTGAATATTTGTACACAGTCTTCGTCGAACTGTAATAAATGCCAGTGTTTCATTATACGTTTCTTTATTTTACGTATATATGGATTATATTTAGTTATTAAAACTAACGGAATACTTTGCTTCTCTTTAGATTTGTTTTGTTGTAATAAATCAGTACGGTCAATTGATAAAGCATCAGTAATACTATCATCTATTTCAGCGTTATCATAACCCCTATCTAATAATTTCACTTTGAAATTAGTTAGATTGTTTATTAATTTGTTATGGTCACTTGTATTTCTAATTTGCCGTATTGCTTCACCTTTAATAAATCCTCTGAATACATGCTGTGAGTGACAGCTATTTCTGTGCAGAAACAGATAAGAATTTGTTTCTTTAAAATGTATTTCAAGGTCAAGGATGCCATATGTTGTAAATCGTTGACCTTTAATTACATCAACATCCAAGAACGACATTTTATCGTTTTTGATTTCATAGGTGAACTTTAATAAGGGGTTATAATCATTTGCTAGACGAAAAAAATCTATAATTTCATCTGATGTTCCATCATATATTATGAATCCATCGTCTCTATATCTTCCATGATAGAATATTTTGTCTTTATATTGAAATGCAGAAATAATTTGATTCATTATTTCAAACATAAGTATGTCACAGATTTCCGGTGAAGGAACTGCACCAATTGCCGTACCTATTACTTGTTTGTAAATTTTCCCATCAAATTCAAATACATTGTTTTCTAAAATAATTCTCAACAAATGTATCAATACATTGACTGGCGGAGCATTGACTTTGAAGTTTGATTTGTCAAAACTGTCATATGCTCGTTCAACCGCACCCAATAACGCTTCTTGAGGTAGATTAGTAAACATCTGTGTTATATCATATGAAACCAAAAGGCTGTTTGCCATAGGTTTTAATTTCTCAATGATATTAATGAACGATGTAGTATCTTTTATATATGTAGACTGATTTTGAACTATTGGTATAAGAAAATAGTCAACGTAATGACCTATAAGTTCAGTTACAGAACCACACTGTGATATAATTGGTCTGCCAGGTGGAATTATATTTAATTCATTTAATCCATCATGTTGTATTTGTTTAAACGTCTCTGTTTCAAGACGGTGAATTTTTGGGAGAATATAAATTCTCCCTAATCGTGCATCTCTTAATTTTTGACCATTTGTTAAAAATTTAAATGATATTTTGTCGATTATGCCTTGGTCGTATAATGATTTAATATACTCAATGACCTGGATTTTCAGTTCTGCCATGTTAAATGAATCTAATTGGCAGTAATGTTGAGTATTTAGTTGTCTTGTGACTTCTGTTATGTAGTCTAGCCTGTCTAAAATAACACAATTTGAATTTTTATCTGCCTTTTTTATTACTATTGTTTCATCATTTTTCAAATTGCGTAGCGCTATTCTTTCGCCCTTAGTAAGATTTTGTTATAATAAAACACCCATGCAACCACGCATCCCATATTGCTGATAGGACCCGACACAAATATCAATTTCGTGTTTCGGTAGTTAAGCTTGGGATGGTCATTTTAAGATGCATTATTTGAATATAATCAAATATGAAAATTATTCATGTTTATATTGATATATTTATATTTTAATTCTTCTTCAATATATCTAGTTGTTATGACAGATCTACCATCATCAGGGGTCCAACTGTCAATTTTATGTTACATTCTTTAACTTTGATCTACTAAGCATATCTCCAATACTTTTATGTTTGCTATACGCAACTATTGGTGCTGTATTGAATATTTGTACACAGTCTTCGTCGAACTGTAATAAATGCCAGTGTTTCATTATACGTTTCTTTGTTTTACGTATATATGGATTATATTTAGTTATTAAAACTAACGGAATACTTTGCTTCTCTTTAGATTTGTTTTGTTGTAATAAATCAGTACGGTCAATTGATAAAGCATCAGTAATACTATCATCTATTTCAGCGTTATCATAACCCCTATCTAATAATTTCACTTTGAAATTAGTTAGATTGTTTATTAATTTGTTATGGTCACTTGTATTTCTAATTTGCCGTATTGCTTCACCTTTAATAAATCCTCTGAATACATGCTGTGAGTGACAGCTATTTCTGTGCAGAAACAGATAAGAATTTGTTTCTTTAAAATGTATTTCAAGGTCAAGGATGCCATATGTTGTAAATCGTTGACCTTTAATTACATCAACATCCAAGAACGACATTTTATCGTTTTTGATTTCATAGGTGAACTTTAATAAGGGGTTATAATCATTTGCTAGACGAAAAAAATCTATAATTTCATCTGATGTTCCATCATATATTATGAATCCATCGTCTCTATATCTTCCATGATAGAATATTTTGTCTTTATATTGAAATGCAGAAATAATTTGATTCATTATTTCAAACATAAGTATGTCACAGATTTCCGGTGAAGGAACTGCACCAATTGCCGTACCTATTACTTGTTTGTAAATTTTCCCATCAAATTCAAATACATTGTTTTCTAAAATAATTCTCAACAAATGTATCAATACATTGACTGGCGGAGCATTGACTTTGAAGTTTGATTTGTCAAAACTGTCATATGCTCGTTCAACCGCACCCAATAACGCTTCTTGAGGTAGATTAGTAAACATCTGTGTTATATCATATGAAACCAAAAGGCTGTTTGCCATAGGTTTTAATTTCTCAATGATATTAATGAACGATGTAGTATCTTTTATATATGTAGACTGATTTTGAACTATTGGTATAAGAAAATAGTCAACGTAATGACCTATAAGTTCAGTTACAGAACCACACTGTGATATAATTGGTCTGCCAGGTGGAATTATATTTAATTCATTTAATCCATCATGTTGTATTTGTTTAAACGTCTCTGTTTCAAGACGGTGAATTTTTGGGAGAATATAAATTCTCCCTAATCGTGCATCTCTTAATTTTTGACCATTTGTTAAAAATTTAAATGATATTTTGTCGATTATGCCTTGGTCGTATAATGATTTAATATACTCAATGACCTGGATTTTCAGTTCTGCCATGTTAAATGAATCTAATTGGCAGTAATGTTGAGTATTTAGTTGTCTTGTGACTTCTGTTATGTAGTCTAGCCTGTCTAAAATAACACAATTTGAATTTTTATCTGCCTTTTTTATTACTATTGTTTCATCATTTTTCAAATTGCGTAGCGCTATTCTTTCGCCCTTAGTAAGATTGTTTTTTACATTTCTTTCTATTGGTAGAAAAGACAATTCAAGCTTGGTTAAATCTATATAATTTTCCAACGTATGGCACGTAGAGGCAGGTTTATATCCTGTATTGCTACGAAATGGATGAAGGTCAGTTTTTTCTTGACTGAACATATACCGACATCGTAATTTTCTAGCAAATTCATTGTAGTCTTTTAGTATAGACATTTTTGCATTTTTGCTTGATGGCGTTGGTATAAATTTCAAGCCTTTCGCCAACAGGATATATTCCTGATTTGATAATCTGCGTTTTGATAGATTAATAACATGCTTTTTTGCATGTGCAGTTCTTTGCTGCATATTGTATTTATTCCGTTCTTTTTTATTGTAGAATCGGAATTTTTGCTTTTTAGCATTTCTATTAAAACGACGTGCCATTTTTGAGTTCACATTGGGTGATTCTCTTAGCTACGTGCCTTTGTTGAGCTCACATTGGGTGGCTGAAGAATTTTTAGGTTTACACATGTTATAAACCTTGAAAGAAGATCCGCCCACATTCACGTGGGTTGATAGGCGGGAATAAGATAGCAGTGAGAAATTGTCCGTGTTGATGATGTATAAATGAGTCACATTGTTTTGTGGAACTTTTCAAAGTAAATCATGTCATGAAGTATTTTCAACTCAAGGCTAAAAGCTTTGTCCACCGGAACAATAAATTAACACCATATACGTATCCCATCAAACAGGAAATGCGGATCATTCTCAATGCAGAAAACGATTCTCGGTAAGGTGCAGTAGGACAGCCGTCCATGAATACATTTTGTTATAATAAAACACCCATGCAACCACGCATCCCATATTGCTGATAGGACCCGACACAAATATCAATTTCGTGTTTCGGTAGTTAAGCTTGGGATGGTCATTTTAAGATGCATTATTTGAATATAATCAAATATGAAAATTATTCATGTTTATATTGATATATTTATATTTTAATTCTTCTTCAATATATCTAGTTGTTATGACAGATCTACCATCATCAGGGGTCCAACTGTCAATTTTATGTTACATTCTTTAACTTTGATCTACTAAGCATATCTCCAATACTTTTATGTTTGCTATACGCAACTATTGGTGCTGTATTGAATATTTGTACACAGTCTTCGTCGAACTGTAATAAATGCCAGTGTTTCATTATACGTTTCTTTGTTTTACGTATATATGGATTATATTTAGTTATTAAAACTAACGGAATACTTTGCTTCTCTTTAGATTTGTTTTGTTGTAATAAATCAGTACGGTCAATTGATAAAGCATCAGTAATACTATCATCTATTTCAGCGTTATCATAACCCCTATCTAATAATTTCACTTTGAAATTAGTTAGATTGTTTATTAATTTGTTATGGTCACTTGTATTTCTAATTTGCCGTATTGCTTCACCTTTAATAAATCCTCTGAATACATGCTGTGAGTGACAGCTATTTCTGTGCAGAAACAGATAAGAATTTGTTTCTTTAAAATGTATTTCAAGGTCAAGGATGCCATATGTTGTAAATCGTTGACCTTTAATTACATCAACATCCAAGAACGACATTTTATCGTTTTTGATTTCATAGGTGAACTTTAATAAGGGGTTATAATCATTTGCTAGACGAAAAAAATCTATAATTTCATCTGATGTTCCATCATATATTATGAATCCATCGTCTCTATATCTTCCATGATAGAATATTTTGTCTTTATATTGAAATGCAGAAATAATTTGATTCATTATTTCAAACATAAGTATGTCACAGATTTCCGGTGAAGGAACTGCACCAATTGCCGTACCTATTACTTGTTTGTAAATTTTCCCATCAAATTCAAATACATTGTTTTCTAAAATAATTCTCAACAAATGTATCAATACATTGACTGGCGGAGCATTGACTTTGAAGTTTGATTTGTCAAAACTGTCATATGCTCGTTCAACCGCACCCAATAACGCTTCTTGAGGTAGATTAGTAAACATCTGTGTTATATCATATGAAACCAAAAGGCTGTTTGCCATAGGTTTTAATTTCTCAATGATATTAATGAACGATGTAGTATCTTTTATATATGTAGACTGATTTTGAACTATTGGTATAAGAAAATAGTCAACGTAATGACCTATAAGTTCAGTTACAGAACCACACTGTGATATAATTGGTCTGCCAGGTGGAATTATATTTAATTCATTTAATCCATCATGTTGTATTTGTTTAAACGTCTCTGTTTCAAGACGGTGAATTTTTGGGAGAATATAAATTCTCCCTAATCGTGCATCTCTTAATTTTTGACCATTTGTTAAAAATTTAAATGATATTTTGTCGATTATGCCTTGGTCGTATAATGATTTAATATACTCAATGACCTGGATTTTCAGTTCTGCCATGTTAAATGAATCTAATTGGCAGTAATGTTGAGTATTTAGTTGTCTTGTGACTTCTGTTATGTAGTCTAGCCTGTCTAAAATAACACAATTTGAATTTTTATCTGCCTTTTTTATTACTATTGTTTCATCATTTTTCAAATTGCGTAGCGCTATTCTTTCGCCCTTAGTAAGATTGTTTTTTACATTTCTTTCTATTGGTAGAAAAGACAATTCAAGCTTGGTTAAATCTATATAATTTTCCAACGTATGGCACGTAGAGGCAGGTTTATATCCTGTATTGCTACGAAATGGATGAAGGTCAGTTTTTTCTTGACTGAACATATACCGACATCGTAATTTTCTAGCAAATTCATTGTAGTCTTTTAGTATAGACATTTTTGCATTTTTGCTTGATGGCGTTGGTATAAATTTCAAGCCTTTCGCCAACAGGATATATTCCTGATTTGATAATCTGCGTTTTGATAGATTAATAACATGCTTTTTTGCATGTGCAGTTCTTTGCTGCATATTGTATTTATTCCGTTCTTTTTTATTGTAGAATCGGAATTTTTGCTTTTTAGCATTTCTATTAAAACGACGTGCCATTTTTGAGTTCACATTGGGTGATTCTCTTAGCTACGTGCCTTTGTTGAGCTCACATTGGGTGGCTGAAGAATTTTTAGGTTTACACATGTTATAAACCTTGAAAGAAGATCCGCCCACATTCACGTGGGTTGATAGGCGGGAATAAGATAGCAGTGAGAAATTGTCCGTGTTGATGATGTATAAATGAGTCACATTGTTTTGTCATCATTGTTTACAACATATGGCATCCTTGACCTTGAAATACATTTTAAAGAAACAAATTCTTATCTGTTTCTGCACAGAAATAGCTGTCACTCACAGCATGTATTCAGAGGATTTATTAAAGGTGAAGCAATACGGCAAATTAGAAATACAAGTGACCATAACAAATTAATAAACAATCTAACTAATTTCAAAGTGAAATTATTAGATAGGGGTTATGATAACGCTGAAATAGATGATAGTATTACTGATGCTTTATCAATTGACCGTACTGATTTATTACAACAAAACAAATCTAAAGAGAAGCAAAGTATTCCGTTAGTTTTAATAACTAAATATAATCCATATATACGTAAAATAAAGAAACGTATAATGAAACACTGGCATTTATTACAGTTCGACGAAGACTGTGTACAAATATTCAATACAGCACCAATAGTTGCGTATAGCAAACATAAAAGTATTGGAGATATGCTTAGTAGATCAAAGTTAAAGAATGTAACATAAAATTGACAGTTGGACCCCTGATGATGGTAGATCTGTCATAACAACTAGATATATTGAAGAAGAATTAAAATATAAATATATCAATATAAACATGAATAATTTTCATATTTGATTATATTCAAATAATGCATCTTAAAATGACCATCCCAAGCTTAACTACCGAAACACGAAATTGATATTTGTGTCGGGTCCTATCAGCAATATGGGATGCGTGGTTGCATGGGTGTTTTATTATAACAAAATGTATTCATGGACGGCTGTCCTACTGCACCTTACCGAGAATCGTTTTCTGCATTGAGAATGATCCGCATTTCCTGTTTGATGGGATACGTATATGGTGTTAATTTATTGTTCCGGTGGACAAAGCTTTTAGCCTTGAGTTGAAAATACTTCATGACATGATTTACTTTGAAAAGTTCCACAAAACAATGTGACTCATTTATACATCATCAACACGGACAATTTCTCACTGCTATCTTATTCCCGCCTATCAACCCACGTGAATGTGGGCGGATCTTCTTTCAAGGTTTATAACATGTGTAAACCTAAAAATTCTTCAGCCACCCAATGTGAGCGCAACAAAGGCACGTAGCTAAGAGAATCACCCAATGTGAACTCAAAAATGGCACGTCGTTTTAATAGAAATGCTAAAAAGCAAAAATTCCGATTCTACAATAAAAAAGAACGGAATAAATACAATATGCAGCAAAGAACTGCACATGCAAAAAAGCATGTTATTAATCTATCAAAACGCAGATTATCAAATCAGGAATATATCCTGTTGGCGAAAGGCTTGAAATTTATACCAACGCCATCAAGCAAAAATTCAAAAATGTCTATACTAAAAGACTACAATGAATTTGCTAGAAAATTACGATGTCGGTATATGTTCAGTCAAGAAAAAACTGACCTTCATCCATTTCGTAGCAATACAGGATATAAACCTGCCTCTACGTGCCATACGTTGGAAAATTATATAGATTTAACCAAGCTTGAATTGTCTTTTCTACCAATAGAAAGAAATGTAAAAAACAATCTTACTAAGGGCGAAAGAATAGCGCTACGCAATTTGAAAAATGATGAAACAATAGTAATAAAAAAGGCAGATAAAAATTCAAATTGTGTTATTTTAGACAGGCTAGACTACATAACAGAAGTCACAAGACAACTAAATACTCAACATTACTGCCAATTAGATTCATTTAACATGGCAGAACTGAAAATCCAGGTCATTGAGTATATTAAATCATTATACGACCAAGGCATAATCGACAAAATATCATTTAAATTTTTAACAAATGGTCAAAAATTAAGAGATGCACGATTAGGGAGAATTTATATTCTCCCAAAAATTCACCGTCTTGAAACAGAGACGTTTAAACAAATACAACATGATGGATTAAATGAATTAAATATAATTCCACCTGGCAGACCAATTATATCACAGTGTGGTTCTGTAACTGAACTTATAGGTCATTACGTTGACTATTTTCTTATACCAATAGTTCAAAATCAGTCTACATATATAAAAGATACTACATCGTTCATTAATATCATTGAGAAATTAAAACCTATGGCAAACAGCCTTTTGGTTTCATATGATATAACACAGATGTTTACTAATCTACCTCAAGAAGCGTTATTGGGTGCGGTTGAACGAGCATATGACAGTTTTGACAAATCAAACTTCAAAGTCAATGCTCCGCCAGTCAATGTATTGATACATTTGTTGAGAATTATTTTAGAAAACAATGTATTTGAATTTGATGGGAAAATTTACAAACAAGTAATAGGTACGGCAATTGGTGCAGTTCCTTCACCGGAAATCTGTGACATACTTATGTTTGAAATAATGAATCAAATTATTTCTGCATTTCAATATAAAGACAAAATATTCTATCATGGAAGATATAGAGACGATGGATTCATAATATATGATGGAACATCAGATGAAATTATAGATTTTTTTCGTCTAGCAAATGATTATAACCCCTTATTAAAGTTCACCTATGAAATCAAAAACGATAAAATGTCGTTCTTGGATGTTGATGTAATTAAAGGTCAACGATTTACAACATATGGCATCCTTGACCTTGAAATACATTTTAAAGAAACAAATTCTTATCTGTTTCTGCACAGAAATAGCTGTCACTCACAGCATGTATTCAGAGGATTTATTAAAGGTGAAGCAATACGGCAAATTAGAAATACAAGTGACCATAACAAATTAATAAACAATCTAACTAATTTCAAAGTGAAATTATTAGATAGGGGTTATGATAACGCTGAAATAGATGATAGTATTACTGATGCTTTATCAATTGACCGTACTGATTTATTACAACAAAACAAATCTAAAGAGAAGCAAAGTATTCCGTTAGTTTTAATAACTAAATATAATCCATATATACGTAAAATAAAGAAACGTATAATGAAACACTGGCATTTATTACAGTTCGACGAAGACTGTGTACAAATATTCAATACAGCACCAATAGTTGCGTATAGCAAACATAAAAGTATTGGAGATATGCTTAGTAGATCAAAGTTAAAGAATGTAACATAAAATTGACAGTTGGACCCCTGATGATGGTAGATCTGTCATAACAACTAGATATATTGAAGAAGAATTAAAATATAAATATATCAATATAAACATGAATAATTTTCATATTTGATTATATTCAAATAATGCATCTTAAAATGACCATCCCAAGCTTAACTACCGAAACACGAAATTGATATTTGTGTCGGGTCCTATCAGCAATATGGGATGCGTGGTTGCATGGGTGTTTTATTATAACAAATTGAAAATCTTTGAAAGCTAAAAATTTAGCCCTGAGTTTTGAATGTAAGATTTCAGAAAGCTAAAAATTTAGTTTATTGTATAAATTTAAAAGTACAATATGACTTAGAAAAAGGGAATGCTAAAATATTAGTATCTATATTATTTATTTTCTTTTGTTATTGCAGGAAGAATTTGAAGGTAGCTGAGAATTGTCTTTTTTTTTCTAAGAAAAATTGAATTAAGCTGTAGTATTTAAAAGTTTGATGCAATTTCTCTAAACAAAAAGAAATTCATTTTCCGTTATGATGCAACTTGATATAGTTGTTAAAACTCCTAGATTTCAGGCAAAAAACATAGAATTTTAGCCAATTTGCAAAGATTCAAAACAATCCATTTTGAGAATGAAAATTGCAGAGTATCAAAATTTATTGCAGTCCGTTATCTATACATCTTGTGTTATTGCCTGCACACGAGATTTGTTCACACTTGTAAAACATTTTTAAAATGCTTATTACATAGAATCGAACACAAATTTGTCGTCGACTTTTCTAACAGTTGTGAATGCGATTTTGATGATTGCAGTACTTATAGTGAGCTACCATTTGATTTATATCGGGGGAAGGGGGAGAAGGGGGGAAGGGCAATATTGACGACTACATGTAGACAAAACATGATTTAAACTACATGTAAACATTGAGTTTTATCGTAAATCTCTTTCTCACAACACCGAGGTAAGGTGAACGTGAACACGGACTTAAATATGAAATTTAAGAAATCTGATTTTAATCCGAATTTTAGTTACTGTCTAGACAAGTACGATACAAACGAAAGTCCCTTAGAATACAAAAAAAAAAAAAAACTTTAAATACCAACTAATATATGCGCTTCAAATCTCCTGCACGCTTTGTTACAGTGACTTGACTGTTAGTGTTGCTATTCACCAATTGCAACTCAGTCAAAATTTTGACCCAATTGCAATTTGTTTTATTAAATCAAATTGTTCAACTGGTCAAAAATTTGAACAAACTGTTCAGCCAAAATGTGAAAGTGCAAAGTGATAAAATAAGTCATACTTACAATCCTATAAGTCTGTAACTCCACTGTATTGATGTAATTCCTAAATCAGTCTATCAATCTGTATAGTTATATTACAGCCATTACCATACTAAAGGTGAACTGTTTTATTTTGAATTGCTATAAAAATGTCAAAACTAAGCTTTTATAGAGTTTTTCTTTCGAAAAGTATTCTATATTTATAAGAATCACACATTATGTGAATAAAAACATTTCATATTCAGTAAAATATGTATGAAATAACAATATGCTTCCTTGGGGAGATAACCTAAAATACTATTCTTTTGAATAAAGACTTTTTGAAACCAAAAAGCGATTATCTCCCCTTCCTACAAACATATTGCAATTTCAAATATTTTACTGAATATGAAATGTTTTTATTCACATAGTGTGTGATTCTTATAAATGTTCAAATTTTTGACCAGTTGAACAATTTGATTTAATAAAACAAATTGCAATTGGGTCAAAATTTTGAATGAGTTGCAATTGGTGAATAGCAACACTAACAGTCAAGTCACTGTAATATACAATATCAGGTCAATGGAAGGAAAAATATAAACCTTTTTGTATGAGGCTGAGAAACTGGGGAAGGGAGATTTTATACCGATCCCTTCCACAGTTTTGCGCCGAGGAAAGTGTTCCATGATGAAATGGAAGCTATGTTACTATATTTAGGAATTAAATACAACTAGTTGCAGTTTAAATGAAATATTTCTTTATTTGTTACCTATATTTGTGCATTGCATTCCCTCCTAGATGTCGACAGTCCGATTAAACGCACCAGCATTTCTAACCTGTATCATGAATTTAAATAAAAACAAAAATGACATATTCTTAGCTATTTCATTAAAAAATACTTGTCTGTTTATTTACAATTTTACTTTTAAAACAAACACAACTTAGAACAATATTGTGTGCAAATTAACCGAATTTTACTAGATATTGTTTCACCCCCTACTAATGAAAGAAGTTTATAAATAGTAACCACTTTCGTTTCTAAAATAGTTTATTAAGAGTAACTTAATAAATTTTCTAAAGTGGTTTATGGACAGTAACAAACATTATAAAATTATATTTTATTAAGAGTTATTTAATACACAAAGAAAATAGTTTATAAATAGAAATAAGTGGATATATAATACTTTGTAATATGTATCTCAATCTACTAACCTTGGCCTATTTTATATTATGTAAACAGCTTTAAATGTAAACGAGATATTATTAGTAAACATCGCAATCCACGTAATGGTAAGTTGTATTATTGCTTTTTGCCTTCAACTTGGCAATTCTGAACATCATAATAACCTAATTCAGTATAATAATGTCTAAGGCATATGCTTAAAAAGTTGACAAGAATACAAACGGTGTTTTACTTTTTTTGCTATTTAGAATAAAAGAGACATAAAACAAAACATTATTGTCTTCATTTTAATGTATGTTGATGACAGTGCTTCGTTCCCACCATCCGTATGAGCTGTCCCATCCACTGCAAGACGTTCATATATTGGGGCCGGGACAATAACAATCAAAACCAAGGAGTAAACAAAGACTGACAAAACCAAAGGACATTTTCATCAACAGTTATAAATAATAATTAATATACAACACGAACTCCACTAAAAACCGGGAGTGAAATCAGACATTCCACAAGAATTACAATGAACTTAAATTATGCATCCCATTC
The DNA here is from genome assembly GCF_963676685.1 of Mytilus edulis. Taxonomy (NCBI): domain Eukaryota; kingdom Metazoa; phylum Mollusca; class Bivalvia; order Mytilida; family Mytilidae; genus Mytilus; species Mytilus edulis. The sequence goes on along the minus strand of NC_092351.1, from coordinate 78,280,457 downwards.
TTTAATGTGGTATTGTTGGACAATATTGTTAAGTTACAAGCTAACTACATACATTAAATTGCGTAGCATCAGTAAGAAGAAGACATGTTTCAGGAAATGAAACATTTTCCGTGTAACTTCCTGTCCCAAGCCCGGATAATGAGGAAATTCATTTTTTTCAAATGGCGCAATCTTATGATTAATTTTTGGCGCAGATGATATTATAAGTGATCTACGTTCATATCCGTAGATATGGGTATTTTAACACCCTGAAGTACCCCAGTACACCATGAGGCGTAGCCGAAGGGTGTACAGAGTGCTGAAGAGTGTTAAAATACCCATATCTACGGATATGAACGTAGATAACGAATTTATCCCCGGTCTTAGTCCGAATCGGCCGAGTTCTATGGAAATTCGGGTACAAAGTGTAGCGTGAAAACAACGTTTTTTTCATAATTTAAAAAAGTTTTATTGAAATTTGGAAATTTTACATATTTTTTACGGGGTGTAGGGTACTACCTTTGGTAGAACCCTACAGGTAGTCAAATATACGACGTTTTTAATACGGAGCCAGAGTTACGGGATTGAGTCAAATTTGGCGCTCAATGTTGTGAGAGTTACGTCATAGATGGTATGACGTCAACATGGGTCTTTGCATAGCTAGGTCTGTAGTCCAATTCCTTGAAAATGTGGCAGTCAAGTGATGCATTTAATTAAATGAGTGTAAATGATCGGCATAATAGAACAAAATCGTTAATGAATAAAATATTTAATTACAAACATCATGGATAATCTACAGAATTAAATTTTTCACAAGGAGCATTCATGGAACTAAGGAAAACTTGCGTGAAGTTCCCCGGGATAATGGTTAGCAACGTCCGGGGATATGGGTTAGCAACACCCAGGGGCTATGGGTTTTGTAACGACGTGCGTTAACCAATCAAATTCCTAGATATATACTAAGCCGGGGATAATATATTATTTTAAAATAGGTGGCGCAAACGTATCATTTGTAGAAAAGAAGTTGTAGCGAAAAAAGACTCATTTTTGACGCAAACGGATTTCTCCAAAGTTACTTATCTCAAGGAGCGGAGCAACACAACAATGTGCAATAATAACTTTGAGATCACCAATTATGAGAAATAGAAAAAACTACGTATTAAATGAATTACGTGTATAAGTTCATCAGACAGTGTTCACATGACATTACTCTCTTGTTTGCGGATCAGTAATCTCTAATTATGAATTCGTTTTAAACCATGTATAACAATTATATATTCTTACTTTCAGTACATTTAATGAAACTAAGTATTTTTTTTATCTTCTCTTACTAATAAAGTCACTATATAAACATTTATGTAAACTATGAGGAGCTTTTAAAAAGGACATGACAATTGTTGAAAGAATTCCAGAATAATACTAAAAGAATCGAAATTCCAACGAAACAACTGTATTTTTTTGTTGTTGTTGCTTAAATGACACTACCAGCTGTACAACTGGTACATGAATATTATAACCACTAGCTACACAGAGCTTTTAAACTCTGCACAATTGATCAGTATACAAATAGTAATGACATATGGCACATACGAAGTTTGAGATTTAACCTTTATTTGAAAATTAATTGTTTTTCATTTCAGAATGATTCGAACAGAGCTAAATGGTTAACCATTTTGTGTTTTGGATACATTTCCTGGCGTTGCAATGATTTTTTTCCGGACTGAACAACAACTTATACGAATGTACATTATTCTAAATACTAAGGTTTTATTAGATACAGATATTATGTAACTTATGTGACATAACTCTTTCATGAGTTTTACTTAAATGAATTGGATAGTACTATTCATTTTATGTGTGCATACCATGACATTGGCGGGCTCGTCTAATAAAAGTAAGCTGTTATTCATAATATCAAAGAAGTTGGGCACAATCACTGTATGGGATGTGCTGACTTAAATTTGCCTACTAAATCTGAATTGACTTAGGAAACAACATACCCAAGAGAATAAGATTACTCTGGGGATATATAAATTAAATCATAACATAACCGCCAAAAGCACATATAATAGTGAATAATAACGTAATGGTTGTTTCCAAATGGAATCGCAACCATAAGTCGTAACAGGTGCTCGTTGAACTTTGTGAAATCGAACCCTTCAAGAAGAAGATTAAAATACTTGAACTCAATCTTGTTCGTCTTTTGGTGTTGTTTCTCACCTTATGGCGCTGTCTGTTTTATTTCGATTTGTATGAGTTTGCATCATCATTTGGTATCATTGTCTATTACACTAGGAATTATAAATCCAAAGTATACATTAAGTACACCAAAAAAATCTTTGTTGTAACGGTTTAAAAAAAAAGCTTTTAAAGACAGATATATATATTAATCGTGTAGAACACAATGTTTAATTTCTTTCATAACATTTTACGATGTAGTTCGTGAGTTATTTGTTTTGTATATCGTTATTCACATCGTGCGAATTAACGAATATGACGGGTTTTTTTACTTGAAAAAAAACTGCAGATAAATTCACTTTATAGCAATAATTAAAACAAATACTCGATCCTTTCAGTATATTGGACGATTGAAGATCTTCCTGTTATTTATGGAAGAAATGTGACTTTGTTCTGCAACACATCAGCGTTCACAGAAAACTACATGGATGAAAGAATCTGATGTTATTCTCCATCAAGGCCTTTCGTTCCAGCAAGATAAATACAGTGGAAAGGAAGAAAATGATGGTTCCTCTCTCATAATAATAGATGCCACTATATCAGATTTCAATACATCATACACGTGTCTGTCAGATGTGTGTTCGTACGAATCAGTCTTGATGATTAACAGTACTAATTTTATTTGTAAGTAATGTCAAATGTTTTTGTTAATAATGCCGAAGCCTTCAAATTTCACAAAATAATTACAAGTGAATTTTATCATTTAATGAATATAACTTCCTTTAGAATGATTGATCGGCACTCTATATACCCAGTCAATGTGTTATTGTACTATGGTACATTTATGTATACTTGTCTTTAGTTTTTACTAATATACTAGGTCTGTAATTTGCTATTTTGTGCTATTATATGTTAATGTATTTTTTTAGGGATTAGGTTTAGAGCAAAATGTTGGCTTCTGTATTATTTACATTTTTACTTGATATTATGTCTGGTTGTTTTGTTCAAGCATTGTTGTCAATGTCATGGAAATTGATGCGACTGTCATACAAGTGAGAGATTTATCGCCATAAAACCAAATAAATACACAATTTTCTACATTTTCAAATACCTGTTCCAAGTCAGTACTATGACATTTGTTGTCCATTCGTTTGATGTGTTTTATTTTTAGAATTTGCCATTTGATTAGGGACTTTCCATTTTGAATTTTCCTCGGAGTTCAGTATATTTGTGAATTTTACTTTTTTATTTAACTCAACAGAGCCACTCTCGCAGGATCTCTAAAAAATTAATATGTGGTTAATCTACAAGAATTAATGGATGGTCTGTCGGTCGGACTGAATCAAGGCCGGACACCGGGTATTTTTCCATGAGAATTGCAACTTTTTATTTGATTTTTTTGAAATTTGACTTATTCCGATACCATATTTAACACAAAAAAAATTGTATTAAGTGATTATATCTATTCTTCAATGATTAATTTCTAGTTATGTCGCATCATTGTTACTAGTATTATCACAATTATAATAAAATTCCTTTATCATTGTCTAAGGTTTGCCACAAAGCACAAACTATTCGTTTACAATTACTAGTAGCGACATCATGGTTCTGTTGAATTTCGACAGATTTATTCCAGTACCAAAATGCCAAACTTTGTTTAATGTAAGTATATGTACAAGTACCCGGCATTGCCCATTTTGTGTTTTTGATAGATATACTTTTATTTGTACATTGATAAGCTAAGCCTTTTTTCTTTTTTAGTTTGTTTTTATGTTCTTACACTGCTGTCCTAGGTTAGGGTGAAGATTTAGCTCTTACAAACAAGTTTAACCACGCCTCATTATTTAAAGTCAGGAACCTGTAGTTCAGTGCTGTCGTTGATTCAGGGTTGTTATATTTTTTTTTTGTAAACTACTCTGTTATACATTAGGCCCTTAGTTGTATGTAATGTTCATGCAAGGGCCTTGACCACATAACATTTATTTTCTTTCTCATTGCTATCATTGTTAAAGGCCGTACGGTTACCTGTAATTGCTTTCTTTGAGTTCATTTGAACTTTGGTGGACAAAAGTCTCATTGACACATTTCCGTATTTGCATATAAAGATGAAGCAAAACAAAACAAATATATTTTAAGGTAGAAATGTATACATACGGTATGGGCTTTGCTCATGGTTTACAGCCTTATGATGATCTATCGTTGTTAATTTCTGGTCTCTTGTGGAGAGTTGTCTCATCGGCAATCATACCACATCTTCTTTTTTATGTGTATATGCATTATTAATTCGGGATGTTAATTTACATTATGTTATGACAAAATCAGCATCTTTAAGAATTTGAATTGACTCAGTATACACTAATTTGAGCATACACTTTTAGTCAATGAGGAATTTGTGCATGATTTAAATATTAAAACTTAATTTGGACAAATAGAAACCAGTTTTGAAATAACTTTTAATTCAGATTTAAATTGTTTGTTTTGACGTATTAAGATATTTGCAAGAAAATACTACGCTCTGCGTTCTGTGTAAAATAATCGTGCTGTAAATCCTTTAATATTGCAGGGAGACATTCTCATTACGAACCAACAAGAATCAATTCACATGAAAAACAGCTTCTATCATGGTACAATTAACATCACATCACAATCTGTGGATTTCCTATGTGGTGGAAATGTGACAGTTATGTGCCTGTTTGGCAGTTTGTATTCCGAAGCGATTGAAACAATAACTCTGCAAAATTGCGATCAGGGTAATTTTGTTCTTATAAGCATAATTAAAATATCTATGTGTTGATAAAAACTATTCACACGGCTGTCTGAGAATTGTAAATAAATTTTGAAATAAGAAGATCTTGTAAGGTGCAATTAAATGATACACAAGCTTCTGCAGAAACATAATGTCTCATTCTGTGTGCGTGTCACAGAAACAGTTTACATTGAAGAGCATATATATGATTTTTTTCTATGTTCAAGATATGAAGTACAGATGTTGTTTAATATGATTTTTAAAATGTTTTCATTTTATAGTTAAATATTAACATGTATATCATAACGGTTATTTTTAATGCTCGTTTATCAAAGTTATGTGTACGAAAAAAATATAACTTTAAACATAAATATTTTTTTTTCTCCCAAGGGTCCAATTTTCCTGAACATAATTTCGGATTAGGAAGAACCATTAGTGTGTGTATGTTGTGTTTCATACTTTGTGGTCTGTGCTTTATCCTTGTCAAATATCACTGTAAGTTACAACCACAAACGAAAAAGGCAAAAGGCAAGTATTTAAAGAATGCTACTGGAATAAGTTTCTTCCAAAAAATGTTTAATAGTGTAAGTTTGTATACGAGATAAAACGTGGTAACAAAATTTAACCCTAAATCAATTATGCAAACATTAGTCTTTATAAAACAATTATCTTAAAACGTAATTGTCAAGAAAAAAGGTGCAGTTAAAGTGTGGCTTATAATGATTTGCTTCACTTTTGATATTCAAGTTGCATTTTAATGACAGCTGTATAATTTTTTTTTTCTACTTCTGGATAAGTTCAAATGTTTAACAATGTCATTTAATTTCACGTTCACTGTTTTTAGATTTCTAATTAGAACTTAATTTTATAAAAAGAAAGCGTTAACTCAAATTGTATGTTCCTCAAACTCCTTAAAATTGAATTTATACTTTTCTCTGTTACGTTCCTTTATTTCGTTGTATAGGCTTACTGAAACAACACAAAAACAAAAATACAACACAAATATACAACTGAAATAAAACATAAGTCTTAGAAAGATATTTTTTGTTCATAGAGGAATCCAATCTACTTAACAACGTGAAGCCTTATGGAAATGGTACCCAAACAGAGGTAAAGCCACTTCATAGCATTTATTTTGAAATACAATATAACATGACTTTTTATAAGACAAAAAAAATCGAATGACAAAAAAGTTAGATCACAAAAATACTTCACTCCGAGGAAAATTGAAAACGGAATATCCCTAATCAAATATCAAAAGCTCAAACACATCAAATGTATGGATAACAACTGTAATAGTCCTGACTTGCATTTTATTATGTAGAAAATGGTTGATTTGTACGACAGTCGCTTCAAATTCAAATGTATTGAAATCGATGCGTGTATAAAATAAATAGACACCATGGGTAAAAAATCAAAATTAGGGATACAGCAGTCAACATTGTGTTATAATCTTAATCACGATAGAAACAAACAAATATTAACAAAGAAACACATATCAAATTTAACAACCTCGTTCACGGCTTTCTTATTTTTGTATTTATTTAAGTATGTTCAATCCACCCATAAAAGATTGAAACATTTTAAGTACTAGTGTCACGGAATAGAAGTTCCTTCAAAATATAAGTTCCAAATGGAAACAATATTCTGGAATATTATTTCCACTGGAATAAATATTACAGAAAATGTTCCTAACTGAATAAATGGTATAGAATATTTGTTGCAACAGAAACAAATATTATGTATTATGTTTTTGTATTGTTATGAGTTACAATTTATGACTAAAATTAGCAAAGACCCATCAAAACAACATTTGATACAAAAATTTAACAATACTTTTAGATATTTGGATGATATATTGGCTCTAAATAATGACGACTTCAGTATGTATACTAAAGAAATTTATCCTGTAGAACTTACTTTAAATAAAGCTAATGATAACAATGACCACTGCCCTTTCCTCGATCTTGATATCTATATCATAAACGGGAAGCTTAATACAAAAATTTATGATAAAAGAGATGATTTTTCATTTCCTATTGTTAATTATCCATTTTTAGATGGTGACGTTCCCTTGTCACCATCTTATGGTGTTTATATATCTCAACTTGTACGATTCGCTCGTGTATGTAACAATGTATTAGATTTTAGCGAGAGAAATTTATGTATTACTGAAAAATTATTACACCAGGGTTTTCGATATCACAAACTGGTCAAAACATTTACTAAATTTTATCACCGGTATAAGGAAATAATTCGTAAATATAACTCAACATGCAGACATCTTATACGTTCAGGTATTTCACATCCAAAATTTTATGGAAATATTCTTTATAAAGCACAAAAATGTCAGTATTCTCCTCAGAAACTAACAAAACCTTTAAATAGACTTATTAAAAGGGGATATAGTTACGATACTGTTGTCAGGTCATTAAAGATTGCATATTTTGGCTTTAACATTGATTCACTGATAGGGTCTTTGCATCGGAACTAAACACATTTATTTCTAAAAAAAACAGTTGTTGGCATGACACGGGTTATGTTCTTCTCATATATTTTATGATAGTTTGATACTAAACCCCTAACGGGAGGGATTGTACCTGATATTCATATGATGAAGACATAATCTTTCAATCAGTTTAATTGAGGTCTGGAGCTGGCATGTCAGTTAACTGCTAGTAGTCTGTTGTTATTTATGTATTATTGTCATTTTATTTATTTTCTTTTGTTACATCTTTTGACATCAGACTCGGACTTCTCTTGAACTGAATTTTAATGTGCGTATTGTTATCGTTTTACTTTTCTACATTGGCTAGAGGTATAGGGGGAGGGTTGAGATCTCATAAACATGTTTAACCCCGCCGTAATTTTGCGCCTGTCCAAAGTCAGGAGCCTCTGGCCTTTGTTAGTCTTGTATGATTTTAAATTTTAGTTTCTTGTGTATAATTCGGAGTTTAGTATGACGTCCATTATCACTGTACTATTATGCATATTTTAGGGGCCAGCTGAAGGACACCTACGGGTGCGGGAATTCTCGCTACATTGAAGACCCATTGGTTGCCTTCGGCTGTTGTTTGCTCTATGGTCGGGTGGTTGTCGCTTTGACATATTCACCATTTCCTTTCTCAATTTTATTATGACATTGTTTATAACAAAGTTTCCAATGGAACTTCTGTTAGGTGGAACAAATATACGTTGACACTAGGACCGAATGGTTATATACTATTAACTCTGACGTAGAATTGCACGTTTTACGTCAGAATGTAGATGTCACAAATATAGAGATATTAAACAATTTTGACGTATGAAAAGAAAATAGTTTATAGTTCTTAAGATATAATGTATCTCCTCTGCAAAATGTAAGTTATAAGTTTAACTTGTCCGTCTTGCGGCATGTCTATATGCTTATTGTGTATTTCTTCTAAAAAAAGAGAGTTACGTCATTATGTATCAAAGAAACAACACAAAACAATGTTATCTTAGAAGATAATTTTAGTTGATTTGTTTACTTGATAATATTTTTAACGTGACCAATTTGATTCAATACAAATTAGAATTGAATATTTGCTGAAAAAAAACTTGTTGTCTCGTAACTGGTGTCTTCTTTTACCCGATGTACCTTCTATTTGGTATGCAAAACTTAGTCAATACAAGTTATCAGTTGTTTCTGTTCTTACATATCATTTGCTTACACATATTTCCCTTTGAAGATAATATAGAAACGCGCTTCGGACGCATTAAATTTACCAACTGTTGGTTTTATTGTTTGAAGTTTAATTCCCGCTTTAGAAGCTTTTCACCAATATATATTCACCTCTAAATAAGTTGAGGTAAAGTAATAAAAGACACACGGACTTCGTAACTGTTAAAAAGTACTATTTTTAGATTCTATGGGAGAGTTAGTGATATAATTTTTTACAGAATGAATACAAAACTACGAAGACTAGGAGACAAAATATCATAAGGAGTGTTACAACTTTTTATTATAAACAAAAAAAAAATGAGTCAAGCAGAAATGAGTGCAATCCCGTTAATTACTTATACAACTTATGTTTTTCAGTTGAAACATGTTGGAGTCACTGTTAAGGTCAGACATTGACACATATGGTCCACAGATAAAGCATAACTGTAGCCACCAGCTACATTAACTAATAGCATTAATGAACGAAGAAAATTATGTGCTCTGGATTGACGATTCTAAAACAATAATTTTATCTGAATTATAATTAGAACAGGAAAAGAAAAAAAAAGTTGCATATTTCTTCACATGATGAATTTCAAGACTAATTTTTTACTTGAAACTCTATCATTCTAATTGACAATATAACTGTATCCACCAATATCATCATTTGCAATTTCCGAATTCTGTATTAATTTTCCGAACAATAATTAAGTAAAGAAACATTGCACAAACATTTTTAACTATTTTTACTTGTTAATTTGAAATGACATTACAAGTCAAATTTTAAGTACGATTTTTGTATTGATTATATGAATTTGTGCACCAAATTAAGTGTATTTTATATATTTTCACATAGCGAATAATGTTTTCGTTTTTTATCTCCGACAAGGTCTTACGCACTTATTAATGTAACCTACAATTCATTCCATATATAAATCAATGTTGTTAAATGTATTTAGCATGAGACAAATGGCCAGTTTTGTACCATGTTCGAGTTGATCAACATGATCAATATCAGGAATTCTACAATTATTTGACAAACACTGAACGATCATATAATTTATTTTAATTTGGTTTGCATGTTTTGTTTATATTGCAATGAATAAGAACTCTGTAACCATTGTAATTGAAACTTTTTTAACAAATGAGCGTAGTTGTTTGAATATGAACTGTCACGGAAAATGCTATAAATACAAAGCTCAACTGACAGGTTACCGGTTTTACCGTTGTAGACAATTTCCTAATTACATCCTTCCTTTAAATAAAAAGCAAGAACACGATAATACATGTGCACGATTGTATATTTTGAAGCGGGTTTCAAGTGGCAGCTGCAGAGTTTTTATATCTTATGTGAATTTTTTTGTCAAATGTTGGTATCAGATGTTTTTTGTTATTTTCCTGAGAATATTTCCGTATTCCAAAATCCGAAGTGTATGCACCTTAAGAACATGTACTTGCAGTACTGGTTTTATTATTATTTTAAAATCCATTATTATACAGAATTACAAATTATATTAGAAATTGTTTGAGTGCAAAATATATCAAATTTATATGTTGTAACTGACGTTTTAAAACGCTAATACTAAAAAGATATGTTAATTGAAAAAAAAATATATAATAAAAATATGAAAATAATGAGGTATTTTGTAAACAAATGTATCATGTGTATATAATTTCATGTACCGTAGTTAACATTTAAGAAAGTCAATACCTTTATTATGGACATGTAAACAAAACCATTTGATATGTTTTATTGTTTTATTATATGAACTTATTGTATAACCAATATTTTAATTTCTGCTTCCTCATACTGTAATATTGTTAAATTCAATACATATACAATTTCAATTTCAATTGTAAATGTTCCTCTTTTCTTCTTGGTTATCACTACATTAGTACTTGAATACTTAAAAACGTTTTACGATAGCTTTTTAAATTCAATGTTGACAAACGATGAAGATGATAGTAATAGAACATGTAAAATACCTGAATTGAGATACAATAACTTCATGATATAAAAACAAGGATCCAGAAAAGAAGAGAAAGTTAATAATTCACAAATCACTACACTCCATGTACATAAGATATATAGACTGATAAGACCATTAAGTCTTCAACAGTATTATCGATTACATGTTTAGTTTGCAAGTGTATATACTTAACGTATTTTTTTCAATTATCTGCAAAACTCGTAGAGAACTGTTTTATTTGACTAAATCTAATAATCATCTACCTTTCCTTGTATAAGAACTTCCAACTAACGCATTTATAATATCCGATACAGAAGCGATAATGTAGTTGAGACGGATACATGAGGTAGTTTTTATTGTTCTCGAAATATCTTCTTTCAGACTCAATTTTTATGTTGCATTTGCATTCCATAGCAATCTTTATATCAATGTTCAGCAAAGCCCATATCGCATAGTTAGCTAAGGCGCTTAAATGACAAAAAGCGGTTTGCTGGTGTACAAAATAATAAATGATACACAGCAATACACGACACATACTGATGTATAGGTTCATTATTTCCCAGATTGCACAAAAAATGACCATTATTCAATCCCCTTACCTTACTAACCATGTTGAATATTATTGTCAATTTCAATCGTTATCCGTCGTCTGTCGATCGTTCGACCACAATCCTATTATAATTGAGACTACCGTCAAGGCTAACCAAACAACAGAGTTGGATAAAGTAAAAGCACAATAATACTGAACTCAGAGGAAAATTCAAAACAGAAAGTTCCTAATAAAACAAAAAAAAGAAAAGGTCAAACACATAAAACGAATGGATAATAACTGTCATATTCCTGACTTGAGAGAGACATTTTCTAATGTAGAACATTGTGGATTGAAACTGATTTTAAAGCTAGCTTAATCTATTACTTGTATGGCAGTCGCATCAAATTCCATTACATTGACAACGATGCATGAACAAAACAAACTGACCTAAAATGTAAAAATCATCATTTTGCTCTCAACCTAATCTCTAAAAGTACATAAACATATAACAAAGAAGCACAACATAGCATACAGACCAGTCATATTAGTAAACATTAAAGACAAGAATAGACAAATATACCATAGTACAATAACACAATGACGGAATGTATACAGAGCCACGTAATACATGTAACGAAGAAACATAAAAAGTCATATAGACCAAGCACCAACAAAAATGAAAGAAGAGCAACAAACAAGTCTTCGAAGTAACACAAAAAGGCATATAGACAAAGCACATAAGCAAATGAATGACAAGATAACGAGAATATCATTTACAATAGTTGCAGAATGTACAAGTAATTAACACAAGTATCTTAGTACCATTAAAACAAATATCGTAAAAAGATGCACATATATTAAACCTCTTCCATTGTTTTCTTATTTTCTTATTTTATTTATGTATGCAGGTATTGTCGTGCATTAGATAACCCACTTAACGTAACAGAACATCTGACAGGACATAACTATTTCAAATATCAAGTCAATCCTATCGTTCATGTTAACAGAAACAGGACACGACCTCTCTTTCATCAACAGGACAAAATCTAATAAAGAATTTAGCATGACCGCATAAGTCTCATCCGCATGAAAGTTATTGATTGATATTTTTTGGTGAAACTTTAGTGCATAGAAAACTATGTGTTTTCTAGGAATATCTTGTTGAAAGTAACTTCCTGCATGACTGTCCCTTTGGTATCTTTCGTTCCTCTTTTATCCGAGTCATTGCTGTCAATTAACGCCACAGTATCATAAAACACTGTCCAGTTACAATGACAATTACTTTTTTGTTTCTTAAACTATCTAATCAAATGTTTCATAATATGCGTGTCACGCCACTTGCACGCGGGTGTTGAAAATTCTAATTTAAAACAAACAGTGTAATTTATCTTCCTTTCCTTCCGTTACCTTTACTCATACTCTAGTCATTTAACATCATTTAAAAAACGATGTTATAGATAGGAGGGGAATGTAATTTAAGCATATTAAAAAGAAGATGTGGTATGATTGCTAATGAGACTACTCTCTACATGAGACGAACAGACACAGAAAATACATCGTTAGTTCATCGTATGACCTTCAACAATGAGCAAAGCCCATACTGCATAGTCAGCTATAAGAAAAAATCGAAATGACAAATTTAAAACAATTCAAACGAGAAAACTAACGGCTAAACTTATGTAAAAATTAATGAACGAAATATAAATATGTAAGATATCAACAAACCACAACAACAGATTTTCGATCTGAATTTAGAACACAGTAAAGTGTTTTGGACCAATGAATGCACAACTTTTCACCCTCTTAATGGTGAAGAATGACGCGAAACATGTTATTAGTAGCTGATTACCTTATTGTTCTGTGAAATATACAAATGACCATTTACTGTAGCAAAAATTGCCTTTGGACATTAGGAAAGAGTGTTGAAAGAAGATTTTACCACCTTTGGTTTTTTGAATAAACATTAATGATTTGTTTGAATATAAACAAAAATGAATAAATTTTTAATACACAATAAATTCAAATTTCCACACAATATCTTTTTCCATTTTTGATAATAGCAACAATGTTTATTGAATTTGGCACATTTATTGTCATTGTACTGTCATTGTTTTCTTTGTTTTCACCTTTATTTTGATCATTCTTGGGAACAGACAACTCAGTTTCCTTCTTCATGTACTTATTTACGGACAGCGGCTATAATGCCTTGCTTACATTATCCTGCAATGTTTCCAATGGACGCTTATATTGTCTAGGGCCGACGATCAGTGACCAGTTGAATCAGTAAATCCTGTATTAAAGAGCGCAGTACAGCAAGTGACTTTTCCAAAATGATTAGAAATATTTCGATCTGTCATCGAAATTCCAGCAGCCTTGAATAGTTCCTTCATTGTACAAGATAAAGTGTTTATTCCTATAGGCTGCACACTGAAGCGGATTGAACCATTTGAAGCTTAATGGGGTAGAGGCTTACGGTAAAATCTACCCTCACGTGGAATTAACGATAAATACTTTTCAAAAATCTTTACTAGGCATCAAGGATTCGTTGGATCACTTTTCTACGTTATACGTTTAACATCAATATTTCTATCGTTAAGGCCACCTTGTACATTTTTAAATAGCCCCTCGGTATAATGCAGTTACTTTCTACCATTCGCATCAACGGAAATACGATATTGATTTACGTCAAGTTCTTTATGTTCGTCAAGAGCACGAAAAATTTATTTGTTGAAAAACAGTAAAATCAACAGATACGCATATTCCGGACGAAAACCTGTTTGAATCATTGAAAGTACTTTATGCTGGAAATTTTATGTCTTGTGTTTCTTGTGTTTCTTGTGTTGTGTGGCATCTGTCACAATTAGAAATACGTAATATTTTATTTGTTTATTGACAAAAAGTAAACATAGTATATATGCATATTCAGGATGAAAACATGTTTGAACCATTGAAAGTACTTTATGATGGAAAATTGTCTGTATTGTGTTTTTTTGTGTTGTGTGGTTACTGTCACGCTTACAAAAACTTTATATCTCATTCATTTATTGACAAACAATAAATTTAATGTAAAGGACAAAACAATAAGACAAATTAATAAATAAAAGTACCAATTTCAGTTAAACAAGTTCAGAATTTGTTTTTGTAAAATCTTAACTATGCACTTAATTAAATATAAACACCAGGTGTCTACGGCTAAAACATAACAAACACGGTTGTATCTATATAAAAAAAGTAGCAAGTTGATGCATCTCAACCGTAGCCCCCTCCCTTACCCCATTTCCACTCACCTTTGAAATTTAAAAATGTAAGCATACCGTTGAATGCCTGATGCAATCTGGACCATTGAATTAGGCGGATAAGGGCTGCTATCCATGTGTCTACTTTCTTGAATAACGTATGTTATGCAATAGTTTTAAAGTTCATTTGAAAGGCAGTTATAATCACTGGGTATTGAAGCACCACCGTCATCAAATGTCTCTCTGCACAAATTTCTTTCTAAAGTCCCAGCAACACAGACTCTTCAAGCCCACTTGTTGTTTTTTTTTGGTTTTCTTAGAGATAGCCTTAAGAATTTTTTCTTGAAAATCCAAATCGGACATTGAAGCCGAAAATCGACGGGTAGCAGCAGCATCACACACGACAGGCTCGGTTTCAATTGTCACTAAATCCTTGGTAGGTAAAAGCATGATATCAAATTCGGACACTTCTTCATGCAATTTAAAATTACCAATTCCAACATGTTTATTCATTATACGATTTCGGTTTCGTACTTATTTATTCCTGAAGACAAAGATTATTATTCTCTTACATATACCAAATATCTGATTGAATTAGCTATCTAGAATTAAACCATTTTGGTGACGTCAGCCTATTCATTTACCGTGGATTCTTTTTCTATAATCAACGCTTCCTGAATCCGTCGCTGAAATGGACTCACCAAATTATATTCAATTGTTTTTTTTGTGTGTCTTATTTTATTAAGTTTGAATTGGCCAATATACTAATTTCTGTTCACTAATGGAATTATTTTAAAAACTTACCTCTATTTTTTGTCATTTCTATAAGCCTTCACTGGGAATCGTCCATGAATTATGTTACGTGTTACTAACATCAACATATCGACGAAACCTCTCGGCTACCAATAGGTTACGATTTAATTGTCTAATTTATATATATAAATGAATAAATAAAAAAATATATGATATACATTGGTACAACGGACACACAGGGATTGTACCTTCGCCCTGTATGTATACGAAAGTTGAATTGGTAGAAATACATTAACTCGACAGATGCAAATATGACTAAGCATACAGATACACACGTCTGAATATCTAATTTGATAGCATTTTAGAAAATGTTTACCAAACAACAGTCAATGTACGGTTAGGGGTGGGTTAGGTGCTCGCTAACATGTTTAATCCCGCCATATTCTGTATGTGCCTGTCTAAAGCCATGAGCTTGTAATCAGTGGTTATATATATTTATGGACCTTTTCAAGGGTTCATTAAGTACACGAGACATTGGATCGTATATTCCCATTCGTCCTTTGTCGATATTCTATGTATACTTCTTAATATTAGTCAGACCATACCCTGTATAACCCCGATACAGATGAAACCGGACGTTGACGCGTTCGAATCGAACACATCGTGTAACACTGAGTTCATACAGTAAGAAATTAATACTTTTAAAGAAAATCCAATATCTATTCTTCGGATATTTTGCTCCAATGTATTCTTTGCCATAATACTCATTAGTTACTAAAAGGTTTTTCAAATATGAGTATTTTGAAAAAGTATGCATACGGCCCAGACCTCACGCGTACGGTCCAAATACTCATACGGTCTGGAACATATTCACTGACTAATACTTTAGATACATGATTTACCTTTTAGTTTTAATTCGCTTCAGTTACTACAATTACTCCTTTGTCGATATTTTATGTAATATGGTTTTTGTGCCTTGTACCGACATTTTGAGTTGAGCCAATTGCAACTGTACATAGTTTTTTTATAAGTTGTGCTGTTACACCAGTGTCCCAGGTTAAGGAGAGGGTTGGGGCTCACATGTTTAATCCCGCCGCATTTTTTCCGTGTCGGTTCTACGTCATGGGCCTGTATATCATAGGTTATATAGATATTTTCTTTGATAAATAATCCATAAGTTATAAATAAATAACCATTAGTTTTCTCGTTTTTATTTTTTCACATTTTTTTATATATTGGTGTCTTTTATAGCCGACTATATGGTATAGGTTTTCCTCACTGTTTAATATTATACATTGGACTATTATAATTGCTTTATTCACCCACTTTATTTAAACTTTGGTGGAAAGTTGTATCACTGGCCATCACACCACATCTAAAAAGCTTTATATGTAAAAAAAACAACAACAAAAAAAAAAAAAAAAAAAAAACACCCATAGATAAAGCAGTTTGAATGCCATCTAAGGCATTCGGCAAACTAAGTTCAACGATCTCCTATGTATGCTTTCGTTTATGCGAATTTGGACCAACATCAGCATTTTGAAGAGCCTCAAATTGTGAAAAGGAAGTCATTAATGTTTTAATGACTGTTCTATACTTTTTGAAACTTTATTTCCTCTGGAATATATTTATTAACTGTTCATTTCATCTGGAATAACGTTGAAAGTCCCAATTTTCAATAGAAACATTCCTATCAGATGTACGCTGGTTAAACACTGCAATTTTGGCTTTGGGTGACTGGTGATTTAAGTTCAACTATTTTGACTAATTTAACGGATAAATATTTACAATAAAATACAAAAAAAAAGGGTCGCGACATCATATCGAATACCTTGACAAGTAAGTGATTTGTGACGGTTTTTGTCAACGAACTGTACAGTGATTTTTTTTAAACGCACAACGAACGCGACACATTTGGTGGAACGAACAATACAGTAAGAGAAAACTTATTTACTATGATATTGCGTTTATCCTTAGTTCTAGGGAGCATTTGAAGGCACGTAGTAATTCAAAGTATAGTTATTTGTCATTGCTTAATGTATTAAAATACGCAAAGGTGTATGCACGAAAAGATATTCAACATTGTTTATCTCATAAAACGTATGAAATTGCACCATGTCTGTGCGTTTTGTATCTAGCAGTTTTATCACACGTTATATGCAATATCTAAAACTAACAACAATTGTATAATTGAATAAATAAACTAGCATGCAAATTGACATATTTATATATACTCAAATAAGTTCTAGAGAGGCATTCTAAATTGTTGTCATCCTAAATATTGTCCTGATTATCGCTTCGAACGCGTCAACGTCCGGTTTCATTTGTATCGGGGTTATACGGGGTGACCTTTCTATATACAATAAAAAGCAATCGTAAAGTATCAGTTGGTAGCCGCGAGGATTCATGGTTAAGCAAATGAGTTTGAACTTCCCGGTATCATTTCGAATCCTTGTATTCTTTGTGATGTCCCTATTCTCTGGTTGTCCTTGTTTTTTTCCTTGTTCTGTAAGTTATTGTGGATATTTTGTTTAATAAAAGAGAGTTTGGTCGTTTGTTGGCGGATCATTGTTGACTATTCCTCATG
The DNA here is from genome assembly GCF_963676685.1 of Mytilus edulis. Lineage (NCBI taxonomy): Eukaryota > Metazoa > Mollusca > Bivalvia > Mytilida > Mytilidae > Mytilus > Mytilus edulis. Next base: position 78,262,794 of record NC_092351.1, on the reverse strand, counting down.
TTTGAGACGAAAATGTTAACATTCTAGGTGTCCATTTTTTGTTAAATAAATTAATATAGTATGATTTCATATGTTATTATCCAATTCCTATTCTAGAAAATCGTGATGTGATTAGAATTAGGCTTCTTGCTAGAAATTTCGGACACATGCTTTATATTTATATTAAATATGTGTTCTTTGTCAAGTTGTTGTTCCCGTCTTTTACACATTCCACATTTCAATTCTCAATTTTATCAGAAATATGATCAAATATGTCTCATTTTGTCAAAACAGATTATATTCAGATGCCTGACAAATAAAGATCTTTAAGGTCAGATGTGTTGTGTTATATATGTATTGTTTTAACCATTTTATTGTGATATATGATTTATTTTAATGCATCGTATGTCACGATAACTTAAATATGTAAACTCACTAACAATACCTTCTAATGAAGAATAGGCTTTAATTTTGAAAAGACATTTAAACAATAGTTTGAGTTATAGCCATATATAGCTTGCTGTTTGAAGACCGTTCTTTGACCTTGGTTGTTTACTTCTTACACACTGCGATTTGGTTAGAGTGGTGTTATATTTTTTGAATATTTGTGTAGCTTTATCGATATATTTCAGACATTGCTAATAAGAGATTAACGCTGTTCCATAAGTATCGATTGATACAACTTTCAATATTAAAAACAATGATTCAAAATAAGGTTTTTGTGCTATTTTAGTGTTATTCTTTTGTAAATATTTTCATAAATGTAACAGTTTGAAACTACTGTATTCATATGGATAACATATACAATAAAATTATTTCTGCAATTCTCACATTTTTCATTATTTAATAGATGGTTAACTGGAATGGTAACGTGTCATTCGTTATACATGTTATAAAACAAACAACTGCATTAGTGTTTTTTTTTTGTTCGCAGAGCAGGAGACGCTAAGACAATGAATACAACATGTACCGTTCACGTAAGAATCCATTCGGTTACATGATATTGCATACTTAACGATTAAGCGGTTAAGCGAAATTTCAAAACTCTGGTACCTCTATTTTAGCATAATAACAATTGTCATGTTTCAAACTGTTATAAGGATAATCATTAGATATTGATCATCCGTGCAAAGCCATACAGCTGCAAATGTATTGGGCAGTACTGCATGAGTGCACTTTGTTGTGGGATCTCCTGTCATCATGATTGTTACATTTCATTATGTAATGATGTTAATTTCAGAAGGACGCGAAATTGCTGTTTGCCAATCAAAATAACGTATCATAACGAAACAAAAACATGCAATGTTATTATATAAAAGTTAGCGGTACCGCCATCCTTTGTACATCAATCATGTTGGTTTTCTATTAGGAATTGTTAAACACTTTCTCATGTCAAAAAACTTGTATAGCTTGAGATACTGTTGAATACGTCAGTGATTCCAAACTACATTAATGTACAGTAATTTTATTATTACGTTATTAACATAATTATGTGTAAGTTATGAGGCCATGCAATTTATTTTTTTCTGTTGTTTGCTTAAATTTTAATGGAAAATATTTCAAATATATACAGAACGAAAACAAATAAATAATCCGCAAACTGAGTCGACCAAGATGAATGAAAGAGTTTTGGACTTTCACTGGAAACCACAGTACGTTGGAAATAGTCAACTTCTCCACCTTGAACAAACCTTATATGGGCCCTAATAGTTGTTAAAAACATACTGTAATATTCATAGGGGATGCCAATTTTAGTATACGAGCACTGTTAGGCACGTAAATAGAAGAAATCAGAGACCAAAACATTCAGAACACCAATAACGATGTTGATTTCGCTGGGTATATATTCTGAAGTATTTAAAGAGTTTTTCTCCTATAGTTGTTTGATCCGAACCCTTTAATCCGAACTCAGCAGTATCTCCTTTTTGACCAACACGTATACCAGCTGATACAACCACAGGGTACTCCGCTCTAGTCGAAAAACAAAACGTTTTCATATTCGGATTTGCTTCGCATGCTTTAACAAAGTCCCAATTGGGGTTTGCAGGGGGCAGACGGACACCACAGCCTGAACAACCTTCAATTCCATTTGCTTCTGCACTTTGATCCATTGATCTGTAATTACAAATAGTGTAACAGCACCAACAGTTAGTTGAGATCAACAAATCTAAAAATACTTAAAATTACATTTATTTAGCTAGAATCATAAAAACACGATTTCTATCAAGTTTTTCTTTAATTTACCACTCAGTGAGTGCACTTTATTTTTGGGATCTCGTGTCATCATGATTGTTACATTTCATAATGTAATGATGTTAATTTCAGAAGGACAAATACATCAAATACGTGTGTGTGTTTATTTCTTCATAAACTTTTAGTAGAGAAAGACGTTACAAAAATATATTCATTATGAAGTATGCTAAAAAAAAAATTAAACTTAACAAATGACTTCTAGCAGTTACTGACATGCCAGCTCTAGATTTCAATTAAACTGATTGAAAGGATATTTCTGCATCATATGAAAATCAAGAACTATCCCCCCCGGGTTCGGTATCATACCATCATAGAATACATGAGAAGAACATAACCCACATCATGCCAACAACTGTTTTTTTTTTTTTTATTAATGTGTTTATTTTCGATGCAAAGAGAGTTAATTTCCAGTACACAAAGACATTTATATATTGCGAAAAAAAGAAAAGAATACAAATTGACTAGTTGTAAAAAAAATCAGATATACATCCATGCTTTTTGCTTTCTAATGAAATCAGCACAAAGATCAGACACTCCCTCAATAAAAACCTCGTTCACGTGCTTGTTATTAGGGAGTAACTATCCAGTGTTAACTGTGTTTAATATTGTATAAATTTGAATTAAGGTGGTATGGGAGTCTAAAATAAAAATGATAGAATTTGTTCATACTTTGCCAAAACGTAGTATCTATTGATATATGGTTAGAAATATAATAAAAATGATAATTCACCGTGCATTTTCTAAAGCTACAGGTTGTTGAAAAAGGAATCATTTTGTATGAATTATACAGGAAAAAACACCATTTTGTGATAAGAAACTAAACTAAATAATAGAATTGTAAAATAAATTAGGAAACGACAGCTTTCAGACAAAGCTTTGAGAATATCAAAAGAAAAGATAGGGTCACCGTACATTTTTTCCGGCTAAAATACAAAATAGGAAAATTTCATGTAGATGCCTTCAGAAAATGCACTATTTTAGAGTTACCTCCCCTTAAAATGCCAATTTAAAAACATTGAAAAACAACCAAAAATAATCTACACCTGTATAAATATTAGTTTTTCACATTCACATTAGATATCTGCATTCCTGAATCAAATTTTGCTAACTGGATAGAACATCTGGACCTTAGATTCTCTTTTTTTTACAATCCAAGATGGAGAAAGACTCCCATACCACCTTAACATGTATTAATTTATCATTGATACCTGTATATACAGGAATCTGATGTTCAGAAGTTGTCGTTTGTTCATGGGGCCCTTTATAGCTTGCTGTTCGGTGTAAGCCAAAGCTCCGTGTTGAAGGCCATACTTTGAACTATAAAAGTTGACTTTTACAAATTGTGATTTAGAAGGAGAGTTATCTCATTGGCACTCATACCACATCTTCTTATATCTATTTATGACCATAGTCTATCCATATGCTGGTAAATAGATAATGTATCATCTCGCTTGTTAACTCTATGTCTGATTTCAGTAATTCTATACTGATGTTATCTATGCCTGGTACTTTACCATTTTTAAGTTGTCTAATTGTCTTTTTAATTTCATTTTTGCATACAGCTTCTGTGTCTATTTCAGGCGGTTGAATGTCAGGTAAATCCTCGTTTGTCTAATTTCAGTCCTATTCAGGACATATTTTGAAGTGTTCTGCTAAACAATCAAACAATCTAACTTTTCCATGTCTGTAGTTAGTAGCTTCCCCATTTCGATAGTACTGGTGCATTTTGTAACGTGAGGAGAGTGTGACTCCATCTTTACATTAGGCATCACATCAAATGTCCCCTTACTGTTCCAGCATGGCTGTAAACTTGATACAACCAGCACAGCAAAACAAATGCCCCAGTTTGGCAAAGGTGTTACTGCAGGTAAATTGCAGACCTGAAGTGACCATATACTTATTTTCCAGTCACGCATCGGGAGGGGGAATATCGATGATTCCACCTCCTATCAATTTAATGTTTTGGTTTCTTGACGCAAGACATTTAGTGACCTAACAGTATTTGTACATTGTCGGAAAATATTTAATTAATTTTTAAGAGCAGGTCAACAAGCGAGACTGGCTAATCGTTTTCTCCTGTGTAGTAGCAAGTAAAAATACATTTTATATTTCCTATGTTCACATATTATTAATTTACTGCAATTTACCTTGCGGTACATGAATCTTACGTTGTTAAACCTAAATCGTGTTCTCTGATTTTTCAAAATTCGAACTAGTTTGAATGGAAACCGCGAAAAGAACCCCAAAATTAACTTTTACTCATGACAAAGAGAAATATTAACATGACCTCTCGCTAACAAGGAAACCGTTAAATACGAGACTTGAATTGCGAAAGTACAAAAAGGCAAAAAATGTATATGTGTACATGTAATTGGTACAATCGTTTCCTGATTGCAGGAGAAAACGAAATACACGCATATAGAAAACAAATTTTGTAAAAACAAACACGCATTGATCTACAAATTAAGCATGATGATGAGCGTACAGTTAGAAATATTGGCCACATTTAAACTTCTCGCTACATTGAAGACCTGTTGATGACCTTCAGCTGTTGTTTTTTCTGTGGTCGGGTTGTTGTCTCTTTGACACATTCTCCACTTCCATCTTCAATTTTATGTTAAACAATGCTTCGGATTGAAGATTTAGCAGTAGATATTTAAATAATCTAAGAATCATAATTAAAAAACACAGATGGTTTGATATACCTTATCATACTGTTTTTTTAAGTTTATATTTCACTGTATGGTTAATGGTGGTGAACCAATAGGAAGGGGTTTAGTTGAAAATGTTGACGACACTGATTTATATCGTCCTCTTTTCTTTAGTGAATCTTTACAGAATATGATAATGCAGTAGTAGCTAACCAGTGGTTTAAGACTGGAGAGTTATATTGCTTTTCCATATGGTGATAGCAAAGTTACAATTCAAATTTGTTTTGTACATGTTTAATTGTCACATCGAAATGTAGATGACAACGAAATAAGTGGTTGTATATACATGTGTGTAGCAGGGAACATATTTATACGATTTTGGTCTTAGTACAGGTATCAATTAAAACATGTATATTGATATGCAATTTAATAAATGTAAAGTGATAGTTTAGTCAAGATTTGTTCTAATTGCAAGTGTTATCATTAAACATGTCTTGTGCGTGCACTTAATTCTAAAATTAAGTTCTTGTTTATGATTCAATGGTTACATTTTACATTTTACATGAGCATGATAACAAGGAACAAACAATGCATACAGTATAAGTCTATAATTCATTGTCAAATGCAAAGTAGCAAACATGCATGCCATGATCACATATCGAAGATTTGTTTATCTATACTCATCAGGAACAAAATGTGAAGCTTATTGTGAACCCATCTGTACGAGTTTCATATCTTTTGATATAATTTTTCCTTTTCCACTTAGTTCAAGGAAAACAGATGTCGCAATTTTTGGTCTGTTAATAGCAAAACATTCAGAACACCAATAACGATGTTGATCTCGCTGGGTATATATTCTGAAGTATTTAAAGAGTTTTTCTCCTATAGTTGTTTGTACCGAACCCTTTAATCCGAACTCAGCAGTATCTCCTTGTTGACCAACACTTATACCAGCTGATACAACCACAGGGTACTCCGCTCTAGTCCAAAAACAAAACGTTTTCATATTCGGATTTGCTTCGCATGCTTTAACAAAGTCCCAATTGGGGTTTGCAGGGGGCAGACGGACACCACAGCCTGAACAACCTTCAATTCCATTTGCCTCTGCACTTTGATTCCCACCCATTGATCTGTAATTAAATATAGTGTAATAGTTAGTTGAGGTCAACAAATCTAACAATTAGTGTTTATGTCGCATGTTTACTTTGAATATTGAATTATTTGCCTTGTTTTCTCTCATCTACAGTGTGTTCTAAACGTGCAAACATTTTATATTACGAAATCAAATGATAGATAGCACAAAGAATAAGTCAAGGTTTATTTTCTTGTTATCATTGTGTTATGTATATCCAATATATATTTTCAGATTTTTTGTCATGTGACAATAACCTCTTCATGTCTTAAGTTTAGTCATATTGATATGTTTATTGTTTAAAAAGGTTTAAGTGACATTAATATGAATAACTTTTCAATATGTGTTTTGCATAAAAACTACTGATTAAACTGCGGGTGATTTTCAATATGTTCTTTTCCTAATCTTTGAAGTTATATTTCACCAGCGCGTGGCTTTTAAATATTCCACTTATATGATAATCTCGGGCCTGCCATTCATATCATACATTATTTAAAAAGGATACTTCTGAACTACCGATTTCCTTAAGTAATGGTGAAACCATCTCCTTTTAAAGTGATGCATACGTTTAAATAACTCAAGATTGTATGATTCAGGACATGACAGAGTAATTAAAAATAATGTATAATTCGTATGCTAGATGAGTGTTTCCTTTGCATCAGGTTGCAGTTGCAAAAGAACCAAAAACAGTTGAAAGGTCAATTGAATGACAATTTGGCCTTTTATAGCTTACTATGTGGTATGGGCTTTGTTCATATTCAAAGGCTGTACCATGACTTAAAGTTGTTTATTTCTGTGTAAGTTGGTCTCTTGCGGAGAGTTTTCTCATTGGCAATGAAACCGCATCTTCTTTTAAAGTGTAGACTGCATGGCATATAAATTATAAAATATGCAGCGTTAACAATGTACTTACCTTAGATTTGTTTATTTTCCATGTATCAATGCAAGTTATATTAACGATTGAAGTATAACGTTATAAATAGTGGTCTTGTATTTTGATGAATATCTTTAAAGTTATGAAGCATGCAAATTCTGAGTAAGTTTAAATATCTGAATGTCGGAAAACATCTTCATAAGGTTAACATTTTGTATTATGTTACACGTTTAACATTATTTGAATGTAAAAATTCTGGGAAGACTATGGTAAGGCTTTCGAAGAATAATGTATTGTTTGTAACAATTAGTTTTCTTCATATTTAAACATGTTTTCGGATTTTTCAAATAATATTTACAAAGAATCATACAACAAAATCGCATCTACGGGTTAGTATGTAGCTTGGACAATTGACAACATGTCTAAGTTTAAAAAGACAAAATTTAATGAAAAATTACAACATACATGCCTTTAATAGGTACGTTGATATTCACTTATATACTTGTGAATGACGGATTCTTAATGGTTATGCTGAAATCGTCTCTTTAAAAGTTGTTCATTGGTACAAATTATATAAACAAATACAATATGTATATGATATATGTGACATAGGTGTCTGTAACCGTGTCCTGTTTATTGATATGCTGCTTTTTGTAATCCTGGAATGCTTATTCCGTTATAAAACTCAACCAGTCCACAGGAAGACATGTTAACTTACCTGAATACATTACATTGACTCCGAGGATAAGTTTTTGTTCTTATTCCTAAATGTACCTTTGTTGAAGAGAGACTAACAAAAACCATTTTTAAGTTTTTGATTAGACCATGTCAGGTATCGAACGTAACCGTTCGCAACGCACACATACCCGTTGAAAGACCATGTGCATGACGTGATTGAATTCCATATGAAATCATAAAATTCGCACATTTGTTTCATCGAAAAAAAACCAACTTAGTCTATTTTAATGTTTATTTCGTGTGAAATAAGGCCGTGTTCACATTGACTTTAACTCGGTGTTGTGTAAGTGTAACTCACACATAAACTAAACACAAATATAAATCAATTGCTTTCAAAAAGCAATTGTAAACGGTCTTTCCCCCCTTAGAAACATGATTGTTTGTTGTGTGTGTGTGTGTGTGTGTGTGTGTTTGTTTGTTTGTTTGTTTGTTTGTTTCTGTGAGAGGTCTATATTATTCCGGGGAAGTTTCATGTTTAGTTTGGAAAGTTTTTCTTTTATTTGAGGTCCAGCGCGCGCGCCAGATTGAGGAGACACCACGTGACTTGGGTTTATAATAACGAAAACTTAGTCTTTTTATTTCTTTTTAGGTGAGGACGTTGAACAGACAACATGTATAGAGACGGAATGCACACAATGTAATTTCTTTTATCATTGTAGGAAATTGACATTTTGATCACAGGTCACGGGCAGTGCATGTTTTGGATTTAATCGATCCGGTGTAACTTTAAAACACATTTAATGATTATTTTCTGATAATGTACATTTTTCAGCACCTGTTTGTAACACAGATTAGTATTTCAATCTCGGAGCGGACATTTTATTGTAGGTTTTTACTGAGATTTACGGACCTAGCAAGCGATTTTTACGGTATTGCCATTTCTTTTCTCTAGGAAAAGTCTTGAGAGATATCTGCACCAAGTTTTGTTTATGAACCTTTATTACATGTATGCCCTGCTGACTGCAAATTTTGAGGTCGATTGGACTTGTAGTTTCAGAGTACATGTGGATTTTTTTTCAGAAGAGACGTAAGAACAATATTAAATTTCAATTTTTCTTGAATAATTGAGAGTTTGTTCCTTCACTATACTGTCATAAATAAACAGTCATACATATTGATTGATTGATTGATTGATTGATTGATTGATTGATTGATTGATTGATTGATTGATTGATTGGTTGGTTGGTTGGTTGGTTGGTTAAACACGTTGGATAGGGTCAATTGAAACAGCGAAAAAGAAACAGAAGATCTTGGACCCTATATTAAACACATGAAACGGAAACATGATTGATTGATTGATCATGATCATGATCATGATTGATTGCTTGATTGATTGATTGATTGATTGATTGATTGATTGATTAGTTGGTTGGTTGGTTGGTTGGTTGGTTGGTTGGTTAAACACGTTGGATAGGGTCAATTGAAACAGCGAAAAAGAAGCAAAGAAGATCTTGAACCCTATATTAAACACATGAGACGGAAACATGATTGATTGATCATGATTGATTGATTGATTGATTGATTGATTGATTGGTTGGTTGAGTGATTGATTGGTTGGTTGGTTGGTTGGTTGGTTGGTTGGCAGGCTTTATATAAACCATCAATGGGGATTATGTCCCTTACACAATGGTAAAACCAATGCAGTCGAAATGTAACAAAGTTGCCCCTTGAGGTACCAAACATTTTTCACTATGAAAATTTTCTGTATCTATAACCGTTCAAAAGTTATAGGGAAATCAAAGACCAATAAAAATCTAAAATACGACCTTGACCTTTGACCTTGACCTAATTTTCGTTTTTTTGGACCAAGGATCTCAAATCAAAAGACCCGAGGTCTCTATCACATATGGTTTTCCAGTTTAAAATACATTTCAAAATTTCAAAAACAAAAGGGGAATTAACTCTCATATGGAATCTCTATAAGGCTTAGGTAAAAAAAAAAACAGAACGTCCTGAGGATGTAACGCGCCATTTTTAAAAATAAATTTGTCGGTTTCTTAAACGGTTGTGAAGATTAAGCGATAACAAAAAAAAACAGTGTTCGGGGAGATAACTCTTATATGGGAAATTATTGGGTTTCGCGGTGTCAGTTTCAAAAGCGCATAAACTGTTCGATATCATATTTCATTTATCTAAGCGACATCTTGCGAAACAAAAAAACAGTGAAGGAAAAAAATGTTGGCGGAAGAAAAAAAATAATAATAATTAAAAACCAATTGTTCAGAGAACCATTGATGGTCTTTCCACCACTTACAACATATTTTGATGTGAAAATATTAAAAATTCAGTTGATATGTCAGTTCCTATGACTTTATAATGTCTAAATATGAATTTGGAGCATATTTAGACCAAAGGTCAAAATCTAGAACGTCCAATTAACCTATGACCTTGACCTCAATTTGAAGGTCATAGACTAAGGATCTCAAACCTAAAGACACTAGTTTCTTAATATGTATGGTTCATGAGTAATATCGCTTTACGCATAATTCTAAACATAAGAGGGGCGAAAACTCCCATTTATTGTCTACGCACCCTTTCAACCAAAATTTATAAGTAACGACATGTCGCAACTAACAATGTAGTAAAAATAATTTGTCGATAAGTTATACGGCTTTTGAAAATAAGTGAAAATAAGCCAAAATCAAAATTTATAATATGACCTTGACCTTTGACCTTGACCTTATTTTTATTTTTTTGGACCAAGGACCTCAAATCAAAAGACCCTAGGTCTCTATCACTTATTGTTTACCAGTTAGAAATGCAAATTCTTATATCAAACATAAAAGGGGGATTAACTCTCATATGGAATCTATATACGGCTTCGGTCAAAATAAAACAGCACATCCTGAGGATATAACGAGCAATTTGGA